>NC_085845.1:158331752-158632694 GCF_035594765.1 Anolis carolinensis
CAGTTCAAAGCAGATAATCTGGATTTTATATGGCAGTGTAGAAGGGGCTAAAGACAAAAGTTAGAGTTTGTATATATCCAATGGCTACTTTACTGCTTAATCTCATTGTGGCAGGATGAGCCACAGTTTAGGTGAACAAGTAATCAAGCAAATATGTCAGCATGGACTCAATGATCTGGGGTGATGCTACAGGGAGGAATATCCCCCCCCACAAGAATACTGTCCACAATGAAATGTTTTTTCAGTCTCCAAATTTCTAATATATTTGCTGTTTTCACAATCACTTGGTAATTCTGTCTTCTCTTTTCTTGAAATGCAAAAACTGTATTTCAGTCCAATCAAGCCAAATCTAGTCTATTAATAGCATGCTAGGACAGCTTTCCCCAATATGCCACTCGGGGATCGTAAAAGCTGTAGTCCAAAGGAAGGAGAAATCTGGGAACACCCAATGTAATCAAAAGAAGAAACTGAAGACACAACTCAAGATGCTCATAAAATTAGTAGTTCTTACTGGTTTTTAAGAAAGTGCCCAGGACTTATTACCAATAAAATAACCTATGTATCTCAATATACATCTCCACTTTGTTTTATGGATGTTGTAGCCCAACATATTTAGAGGAGACTAGATTGGGGAAACTTGTCCCAGGGGCGACAAGATACTTGTCAAAGATTTCTGCAATCGCAGGTAACAAACCCGAATGTTTATCTTATATCTGGGAGGCCATCATCACTCATTTGATATCTTAAAGGACCAAAGTCGCAACTAAGAGAAAATACTGTCAACAACATATCAATAAACAGGTTTTAGAAAGCATTCAAAACAACATTAATATTTCATATAAAATATAGTAGCCTTTACAGAGCATAAAGACAAACTGATAATTTGTTTACAAGGGAACAATCTCTCTTACATGTAACTCTCCATTTCCCCATACCCATAGGTATGCAGTAAGATCACATACAGGTAAGATTACAGCATGGAAAGTTACTTTTCAGAAGTAACTTTTTTACAGTTGCAATTCCAAGGATGTAACATCTCCCCCAATATCTGCCACTTTGCTTTTTAAAAAGTAGCCCTTAATATCCTCTTTATTTAAAGGTAATGAAAACAGCTACTTTCAGTTATTTTTTGAATGTTAAGAACATCAGAATTCCAATAGCAGTACTGAATTTTGTTTTACTTTCTAAGATAGGAAGCAGGGTAAACCTTAAGGAAACCTTCAGAGAAATTAATTGCATCTTGATTGTGCCCTTAAACCTTGGAATACAATGAAATATAAATTCAGTTATTTGCTGTAGTTTTTTAAAAATAACCCACTTGCTGTAATGGCAACAAGAAACATGTTGTTATTTGTGCTGCTCATCACTTTTTCAAAAACTTAAAGCTGATGAGAATAGAATAAGACTTGCAAAATTTTAGTCAAAATGCCTCCTCAATGTGCCTGTTAAAAGTAACTTTTGTAAATAACTTAACCGTAACTCATTATCTAACTTTGATCTCCCTCATTACATTATATCTGAAATGTGACTTCATTACAGTCTCAATATCCCACAAAAGGAACTAGTTACAAGTAATGAAACATGTAAAACACTGCTTCTAAGCTCCAACATAGTTGCAAAGGAAAGGTGTTTGTTGCTACCACTTTGTGGTTGGTCTCCCCAGTGGTCATTTCATTCTCCCTTTTACCTACTCAGACAGAGGAGAGAAATGAAGTCTGTCTTGTCACTTTGAATGGAGAATGGCACAACCTAATTAAACAGTGCAGGTCTGGAAAGCTAGGTATCCCATCTCCTTGGCCTGAATTTCTAAATGATAATTTCTTGGACAATAATTCCGAGAATCCTCCAGCTAGCACAGCCATTGGTAATCCTGGCTGGGGGTGGTGATCTGTATTGTAGTCCTAACTGAGTTATCTAATTCTGCCTGTGGAGTTTTGTAGATATAGTGCCTACTTCCCTTGGAACCTTGGGAGGACATGTGTTTCCAAACACTTGTTCAGTCTATGGAGTAGTAAGAAAATGATTACACTTCATTTTTTTGTAGTGTTGATTCAAATGTGTGAAAATAGCCTTCACCCGAGTCTTTCATCATCTTTCCTATTTTCAAGAATGGCAATATTTCATAAGAAGAAAGTTGCTTTTAAAACTAAACAAAAACCAAACATGGGCAAAATTCAAACATTTGGATTTTCACCTGTACTGAGGTGGAACAGCTTTTCAATTCCCCATACATCAAACAGAGGTCACAGAGGATTAACCCCCTCCATCATTTAAATGTGCGGCTCTTTCCAAGTTCAGAAACTCCTTTCTCCAAGAGCTTTCTGAAAATCTCAGTGTACTTTCAGAAATACATCAAGAATAGTTTTAATTTGTTCAGAATTTAGGAAGGTAAAATAGATCTACTATAGTTGAACGAGTTTGATCATTCATATAACTCTCAACTATAAGCACACACATGTGCAGAATAAAAAGATTACAGTGGGGTATTAGATTAAGAAATGTTAATGTTAGATCATATTGTCAATGCAGCACAGTATAAGAAGTTTTTACAAGAATGTGCAGTCAATATCCAACACTTCTTCATTAAACTCACTTTCCAGGGCTAATTTTTGAAGTATGCCCATCTCAATGTATCTCTCAATGATATTCATAAGGAAGCATGCTCATTCAGGAACATTTCTATGTCTTTCAGGGCTCTGTATGACCTCCATTTGTGTTATACCTGTTTCTGTTGCTACATCATGTACATTTGAAAGCTTATACCTACCCATGAAAACAGAAGGGAAAGGATTTCAGGAAGCAGGTTTTCTTAAGCCCTTGCCTTAAACCTGGGAAGCCCTCCCATTGTCCCAAATGGGCTGGAATGAAAATGAATCTTTCTGGATCAAAAATGGATTTATGTCCTCCCTCCTGGATGCTCCCGAAAAACAGATTGGGACCCCGCCAAAATCCAGGACACCAAAATGAATCAAGGTTTACTCAGATTGCACAAGCCTAATTTGAAACACCATTCTGTGGATTCTGCAGAGAAAGTATGTATGGCCTGTGTATGTCCCTTTTTTGCTTCTCAGATAACACCCAAGCTGAAAATTTATATATTCCACAAGAGAGGAGACATGCAAGAGCCAGATGTGTATCTACACCAGATCTTATAAAAACTACTTTTTTGGACCACAACTTTCAGAATTATCCAGCCATGATGGTATTTGTGCTCTGTAACAGCTTGTGGACTGAATATCTGGGTAGGTGTACTTTATACTGAAAAATAGTAGGGACAATGCACTATGTTCAATCCACAAACTGCCCACAGTTGTAGTATTAAAAAATCCACAAGCAACTCATTACACCATCGTGCAACACTGATTCATCAGGGCAGGGCCAAGAAAGAAAAAAAGAAAAAGATTTGTTGCTTTTTTCATGAAAAGTGATCACTGTGTTTCTTTGAAATAATGTGATGTAGAAAATCATGGAAAAAATTCAATGGCAAATAAAGTTAATGATTTTTAGCAGAACTGAATTAATCATAATTCTTTTATAATACCAAGTATTATAAAATAAACTTCTTTAGAATACTGGGAGAAATGTACTCAAGCCAGACAATAATTATGAAGCAATACCTCTGCCATCAAAATAAGCTAAAGCAAATAATGTTGTATGTGTAATTACTATTTATTTACGGTGCCATTAAGTAGAAGCATCTTGTCCACTCCAAAAGAGGCTTTATTTGCTGCTGATGGTGCTGAAGGAAGGAAAAAGGGATTAAAATCAACGTTAACGGAAAACATGTTTCTGAAATTAACCTGTCCCTAACTGCAAGTTACCTTTGTGAGAGCTGCAATTCTCTGAGCCAATTCTGCTTCCACTTCAGGCAAAGTCTCTGCTTTTCGCATTGTTTGTTGCAGTTTTTGCTCAGCTAGCTCAAGGCGTTCTTGCAGCTGTCTGTTTTTTTCTTCCATCTGAAATCCAGAAATGGTATGATAATTAAAACTAACAGTCTCAGAAAAAATGGGATGAAGGAAAGAAAACAATTTACTATAAAATATATAATACTAATTATCAGCTTTATTCATATGCAGAATGTATACATTTATTCAGTGGTCCAGTGGCCAAGTTGGATAAAAGTGTTTGGAGTTGTAGGAAAAAGTAACATTTCCAAGCTTTGGTTTTATAAATGTGTGCGTTTTGGAACATATTTAAATGTGGGTGCATGGACGAAGGGTTGGCATAGAAGTTTGTATGGTGTTTTTTTATTTTAGACTGAAGTAGGGTGAAAGTAATGTATGTCTAAAATATGTGAAGACATATAGAAGGCAAGCAGGGTTTAGGACAAAATTGCAAAAGTCTAATTTGTGTACAAATATTATGATAGATTCAGATGCTCAGGATCATCTAAAACCAAAGCAAAGTTTTGCTTTGCAAAGGGAAACAAGTATTATTTTCCTACAATTAAAACATATTCATTTATGTAAATGAAATCCTAAGTAAACCAAGTGAAATTATGGTTGTAACAGTAGAAAAGTGAACAAATGGTTTGGGTTTATAGGAGAACTACTGAACACCAGTATCAGGAAAAAATATTAGTAGCTGTTGATGTCAGCTACTGCTATAATGGTGAAGATGAAAAACTACTAAGTCAAGGACAAGAACAGTTCAATTTAGTCTCTTAGCAGTATCACAAACATGAAATTTTTAGTATGCCCAGCAGCTCAAATATGCTATGGCAAGGAAGATCATATTGTCTGATGCTATCATGACTTCAAAAATTCTTATCTGCATCTTTTATGGGCAGAAGTTCTATATCTCTGCAAAAGATATCCAGAGATTAATCTTGGTTGGTTGCCCAAGAGACTTCTGAATCCTTTAAATATTTGGTAAAACATGTAATGATTTATACACAAATGTACTGAAGGCATGGCAACAAAAGATTTATAGTAAATAAAGCATATCAGTAATTGTAATCAATAACTCAGCTTTTCTCTTACTGTCAGAATCAAGACAGAAACAAAAACCTCCTAGGCCAGTGGTTCTCAACCTGTGGGTCCCCAGATGTTTTTGCCTTCAACTCCCAGAAATCCTAACAGCTGGTAAACTGGCTGGCATTTCTGGGAGTTGTAGCCAAAACACATGGGAACCCACAGGTTGAGAACCACTGTCCTGGGTGGTATTGTATTCCTGTAATAAGATTAAAATCTCTTTAAATAACATGCTGTCACCAAGTCTATTTAGAAATAAGTTTCATGGTGCTCAATGAGTCTTGTTCCCAGATGCATAGTAATGCTTGGTAAACTATTTCATGTTAGCTAACAAAACTTGCATTCAACAAGTATAAATCCTTTCCTGACTCTCAGTGCATATCCTCATTCTTTTAACTGATAGATGGTCTAATTTGGGGTACTGATTAACCCAAAACGTTCTATTACATTTCATGGGTGGCTTCTTTTGCTGTGACAGAGTTTTTCCTTTTCAGGTTATCTTCCCATTGTTCTGCCACAAAGCTTGGAAATGTTATTTTTAGAATACAAATTCTAGAATAGTCATCTTAGTTGGTAGATTGTGGTGTATGTGTATGTTGTTTATTCATTCAGTCACTTCCAACTCCTTATGACCTCATGGACCAGCCCACACCAGAGCTCCTGTTGGTCGTCACTATCCTCAGCTCCTTGTATGATATTAATACAAAACTTTTTTAACGCTTGCTGTTTTGATTTCACTAAATCTGAGTACAAGATCTTACTAGGTGGGAACCAAGTACATTTATATAAACTTCTATTTTCCAACCCTTTTCTGGGATTTAGACCTGGATAAAACTAAATCGGATCCATTGTAGTCTCATTTTTGCTTGAAAAACATAGCAATTCTCCCAAGAAGCTTTCTGCGCATCCTCTCACAGAGTTCATTTCCAGTCTAACATCAATCTAGATACTGAACCTGTCTCAGGAGGGCTTCCTTGTTTGCCAGCTCATTTTCCAGCTTATCATTCATGTCATGTATTGAAGTTGATTCCCTTTGTGCACTCAGGTAACGCTTCTCAAGGGTGGTAATCCTTTCTTCCATGTCTTCTTTCTGTGCCATAGCCTTAGAAGAAGAAGAAGAAGAAGAAGAAGAAGAAGAAGAAGAAGAAGAAGAAGAAGAAGTAGTAGTAGTAGTATATCAAACACCAAAATCACCAATTGTTGCCAATGTTCATCTTCTTATCATCATCATCGTCGTCATTTTATAAACACTAATGAAGTTGCATTCCATGGGAATTTTTTTTTGCAACAATTAGTTGGTCAAGGCACAATCACAGAAAAAGCTGAATACATTGATTTTAGGCTCCCAGATTACTGATTGGGTTCATATCTAACAGAATTCCACAGCCAAGATGGTTGCTGGCAAAAATGGCTGGGGGAAATCTGGGAAATACAGTCTAAAATATTTTATTGCTTTTATTTAGCTATGCTTCCCATGCCCCTTGCATTTAATATTAAATTTTACTCCATATTTTGTGTTGCATGTACTGCATGTTTCTTTCACGAGTTCACAATGTAATAAATGCAGTTAGAGTTAGAGATATGTTCTTAAGTATTATATAAAGAAAACATTCTATTTACTGACCAGTAGGTTGCCTGGACATGCAGGGGCATAGGAAGTATACATAATTTGCTCTCCTCCTCTGGAAACTTGGAATAAAAGCATATGGAGCATTATAATAAATGGATGGATGCATCTGGAAGTGCTTTCTGCTTTATAGTATTCCAGATCAGAATACTGATGTGGGGTGAAATTCCATTTGTACATTTTAAATTATATAATAATTTTATATTCTGATAAATTCTAATATTTTTCTTCTTTTCCCTCATATTTCCTTTCTTCATCAACTTCCCATAATGTGGCAGTAATAACAACCATAAACAAAACAAATGTTAAATCAACTAAACTTCAAAATAAATTCTGCTACTCTTTTACAATGAATATTATTGCTAAAAGGGTATGTTTATATGATCTAACATCTGAAGTAAAGATCCAATTATGACAGAAGGGCACTGATGAAACAGAATCATGGAGAGGCATTTCTCCCATCCCCTGTAATCCTCAAATCACATGCTCTCAACATTTGTTCTGAAAGATAGGGAAACTCTTGCCAGTGTGACATTTGGTTTCAGTCTGAATTGCAGCGCAAATACATTCAAACATTGCTGAGTAGATAATAGATTTTGTGTGAAATATAGCATCGGAAGCTGGAAATTGCCTTGCTCTTTTCCCATGTCATGTCATAGGTCAGTTTCCATGAAACATCCATTGTGTGCAAACTTCTTTAGTGGCCGGACTAAGATCTTAAATTGTTGTTTGCATTGCTTATCAGAAGAAACCCACAACCCCACAAATCTATTCCTCTCTCCCTCCCCACCTGCTCATTTCTTCTATAGATATATAAAATACTCTTCAATTGATTTGGTACTAAGGTTATTAAACTGGTGTTTACAAATGCTAGTCTTTCAAAGACTGGTGTTAGCATGTTAATCTATTTAGCACATCTTGATATAGACGATGTATACAATAATATGAAAAATGAACTTTTCAAAACATTTCTCCCTATACTGTATTAATAGTACAAGGAGTTGGCTTTGTTTAG
The DNA here is from genome assembly GCF_035594765.1 of Anolis carolinensis. Taxonomy (NCBI): domain Eukaryota; kingdom Metazoa; phylum Chordata; class Lepidosauria; order Squamata; family Anolidae; genus Anolis; species Anolis carolinensis. The sequence continues at coordinate 158,339,368 of NC_085845.1, forward strand.
ACAAGGAAATATTCTATAACACATGTGTCAAATGCAAGGCCTGCTGGCTGTATCCGGCCTGCCATGTAATTTTATGTGTCACACAATGCTTTCAATGCCAGGGCAACATAGCTACATGTATACAATTTTACATTTTCAAGTGGCCGTTTGAAGGCTGATGTGACTCTTGATGAAAATGAGCTTGACACCCCTGTTCTAGAACTTGGATTAATTATATATGCAACTTTATAATGGATGGATGAGTAGGTAAAAGGATAAGGAAATGGCATGGTGTAAATACTTTACCTCTCTGATGTCTCTCTGATATTTGCTGTTCAGTTCTTCAGTTTTAATGAGGTCCTTCCTAGCTGTTTCAGCATCTTGTTCTACTTCTCCAACTCTAGACGACAATGCAGCCAAACGGTCCTTCATCTGAGCCATTTCATAATTTTGCTTTTCAAGAAGTTCCTGCAGTTCCATCAGCTGGCTGTTCTCATCAGTTGAGTCTATAGAGCCATTAGACAAACGCTGAAAAATAACATTAAATTTCTGTCACTAACTGAAGAAATAGAGGGAAAAAGCTTATGAAAGCACCATTTTTATACTGTGAGTAAGTAATTCTCCTTACAATCTTGTTTTCTGCATGATTAAACATTCCAAAATAAATCATCAGCCCCTAGAGAAATGTACACAAAATTATCAGGTGCTTCAACAGCAACAGACCAAACAATCATTATCAGAACAATGTCTTGAATCCAATTGTTATTCCCAACAGAACTGGGAACATTAAATCAATGAGAACATAGTAAGTCAACATTCATGTATATTTACTTGCTTCAACAAGTCTACTCTACAGAGCAATAAAAATAGATTTACATCAAAAACACTTCAAAACCATGTTCAATGTCTACTGTTAGCAATGATTATGTACATCTGATCAATGTTTCTTGAAGAAAGACAGTGATGGAATAGGGTTTTCAGAACACACAGCCTGATCTTGAGTCTCAGGGCCTAGGTCAGGTTGTCCAGTCCTGGGATGAAGGTGGAAGAATCTTAGTTTGAAAATGCTATCTTTAAAAATACGTATATTGTATATGTAAATATGGTATGTGTGTCCATGTAATGTCATTTGTCAGACTTGATGTTGTTGACATGAATTACATGATTTTTATTTAATGTATCATGCCTCACAATATCACCTGGGGCTATCCTTTGTAACATCATCCTTGTGACATCACTAAGGGACACTCTCTGTGATATCAGAAGAGGCTGATTTTGTAGGTTTAAAATCTTAGGGTTTAGGATTATCTTGACATGGTATCTCTAAACAGAAGATTGGTTTTCATGTGTGTATGCATGTATACATATATACAATCTCTTCAAATATTCCTTTCAAATTTTAGGTAGCAAAGAAATATGTTACTTTTTCTAGTACCCTTGAAATAACCAATGGGGCCACCATGTCAGGACCTTGGGACCCCACTTGCCAGAATGACTCTTCTTAACCATGAATCCACTACATTATGACCTTTCTTATTAATTATTTCATGACTCAATATTTTGGTAGTGCTATAATTCATTAGGATGGCTACAGAAACAGTTTTATATACCTTGCTTTATTTCTGATGTAATTTTCTTCAACATATTAATATTTTTCAACTTCAAAAACAGAGATACCTATACATGCATTTAGTGAGCATATCAATTTAATTGTCTTAAGGACTGCTTGATCTCATTCTCTTCAATTTCCTTTCTCAAAAATTTCTAAAGCTAACTAGGCCAAATATATATTATTGTTATGGACAATGATTTTTTTTCCTTGGGTCTGAGATTCAGTAGGTCAGTCACCAAAGCAGTGGAATTACATTATGCAAACTACAGAATTGAACTATATTGAATTTGTATGTTGATACAATAAAGTCCTAACTACTCTCACAGGAATACATCTGTGGAATACTAATAACTGAAGCTGAAAATACTATGGTTTGATTGACTTGCCTTGGAGCAAATTCATACATTATGCTCATCAGCTCATTTTTACAAATAAGAACTTATATGAGTGGTTGACTTGTGTGAGTATTAACAGCAGATCTGATTACATAGTATTAGCTTTGTTAAATTAAGATTTTTTTGAAAAAAACCCCCAACTTATGCAAATATTTTATTTCATCATTTGGTATTCCATCAAACATACATCCTGAAACAATCTATTAATATACAGCTTTACTGTCCTTCACCACCATTCTGTACTGAATTTCTATAATATGAAATGGCACAGAGAGACAGATTTAATTTTTCATCTCAACAAGGCATTTTGGCTGTAAACAGAGATGCTGAATTGAGTCTCACCCGATTTCTATCTAATGTTAGAAAAGTAAAAATAAGCTGAGTTGATACCTCTTATTGGTCATAGTCTTTGTGTTACTCAGTCAGTTATGACACTTTCTGAACATATAGTCTGGTTTATGATCACCATGTACTAATTCTTAGAAGGGGAAAAGGCTAAACATGATGCTAGATTTTGAGTCCAGGCATTTCTTTATGTGATAGCTGACTGTAGACCTACAATATGTGGAGGTTGTTTCCTTTCTTGTCCTACATCTCAATATGGGTTTTTGTTAGTCTAAGTTACTTTTAAACATACACATATATGGTTTTAAAATTCAGTAACCCTTTAAGCTGTTTTAACCTGTTAACGGGCAGAATGTGTTTTATGCTGTTTGAATTATTTTATTGATTTATATGGATTTATTTTACTTATATTGTTCTATTTGTTATGCTTTCCTGAAATTTCATGATAAAAGATGGAATATAAATATTTAAATCAATCAATCAATCAATCAGTAACAAATAGTTTTAAAACTTTTAACTTATTTTTGAAAAATAAAATTAACATCTGGCACTCTTATTCTTAGCATTCATCCTTGAGCCTCCTAAATTTACAAAGTAACTTGTTTCTGTCCTTGGAAAAGTCACAGACTATCATCACCCCAGGAAAGTTTATAGCATATTGTTTCATAAGCAATACCACCAACCAAAATGCAGCCAGAGCCAACAGAGAAATGCCCCAAGCCATTTTAAAGCAGCCAAAAAGGCTTTCTTAGGTTTCATGACATAGAGAAAAGACATAAATGAATCCAACAGCTTCATCAAAAGACAAATATTTGGCTGGTTTAAAATGAGTATGAGAAAAAATAAACGTGAGTCACTGTTTCAATATATTGCTTGATCTACTCAACTTTTCTTTCCAAGTCACCTTTTTAAAAATAGCAATATCATATAACAATGATGGAGTCCTAAAACCAGCAACTCCACACATGGTAGAAGCATAGCAAAGGTTTTTGTAGGAAAAGAGTCTTAATAGTTGTCCAAATATAGTAGCAGTAGCCCAGAGGAGAAAAAAGGTGAAAGATGAAAGTGTCATCACAGTAAATCTGATCTCAGTGATGGTATTAGGTACAAGAAAGGAGTAATGCCATAGAGAAAAATAAAAATTTCAAAAATATCCTGTGGGAAAAAGTGTCATAGAGGGCAGCAGAGATTGAATGCAGAAGAGTTTCATAAAGGGGGAAAGCTACATATTGCACGTTGTTTGCAAGGCAGAAGGAGAAGGAAAAAGTACGCTCATTGCTTTTCTTTCTAAAGCGTATGAAAAAGAACACAAACAACAAGTCACTTTGCTACCTCCATTCTCCACATTAAAGTATAGCAGCAACAGCAATCCACTTTTTGGGTAGGCAGTGTATCAATACTGGGATTGAGGGGAACATATGGGGTCATGCAACTAAGCCTTAATCAAAATAGATGCAAGAGACACTAATACTGATTCTGACATACCATGTACAGTGCATGAACTGTTTTATCTATTTATATTGCCTTGTACATAATTGATTTCCCAATTTATTGTGTAATTATATTTAGGACTGGTAATACATAACATTTTATTAAAAATAATAAAGTTATCCTTCCTTGTTAAGGCCCCAACTCTGTATTTTACTTAGAAATAAGTTCCACTGAACACAGACAGATGTACTTGTTAGCAAAATGTGGATACAAAATTTGAGTACACATTTTATACTTAATTCTTCATAGATTTTTGGATGGTTTTGAGAAGATGGGCTTAATTAATATTTCCTAGACTGATCTTGCTAACCTAATATTCTCATATCACAAGACCCACAATTATCATATATAGCAAAAGAAATCATATCTTCCCACAATTTCTCTAACATGCAATTACTCTTTAAATACTCATTTCATTTCGACAGCCTAGCATTTGACTATCAGACTATTTAAACTTCATGATCATTAAATCTAAGGAGCTATACCCATCATGGCTCCCTCTGCTGTACTCAGCACTACCATGCAGTATTTTTTCCTTCGTTGTTTTTATTTCTCCTAATTGAAAAGTTCAACAATAAAAACATTATCAGCAATCACAGTAAAAATAATCATCTGATCCTGTTCATAGAGAAATCAACACAGCTGGTTTTCATAAGGAAAGTTGCAGATGGTAAAACATCAAAGATGCTGATTTTATAGTTGAAGAAACCATTTCAGCATTCTCTATACTCCAGTATGAATCAAAGATGTGCTACCCTACCATACAGTATCTGTTTCTTGCCACAGTTTACAAGGTACAAATTCAGACAGCAATATGCAACTCATCCTATTCTCACAAAGATGCCTCTTTCGGTCTTGTGGACCTTTTAAATTCTTGCTTAAAATGCTTAGTAACACAGCACACACCAACTTCTTCTTATCTACATTCATCTTTATTTCCCAAATGCCTGTTACATTTGGAGTTTCTTACCTCTCGTTTGTCCATTTTGCATTCCTTGTAAATCCTTTTTGCCCCTTTTATGTACCAAAAAAGCAGATGTTCTGATCTGATCAAGTTCAATGCACACATAGTTTTTCAATAACATCTTTCCGTCATTATCCAATGACTGAAGCAAATAATTTGCAGATGCATACACTATGCACATTGTTTCCTAGATTCAAAGTATATTGTTGTGGACAGCTGTGTTTTGAGCTAGGATTATATTAATTTTCTAATTGAGAATATGAATCCTTTGAAGCCAAAGATCATGCCTTAACCTATGTTTCATATATCAAGCATAACGAGTGTATTTAATAAACCGAAAAATTATGGCATCCAGTTCCTCAAAGCAAATTTTCTCCTAGCTACATTCAACCTCTGAAGGTCAGTAATAGCTCACTACATGTCCTTTTCATGAACTGTTTCACTTTATTTTTCAAAAGCAAACATCACATTTTTTCATTCTTTATGCCATACTCGCATTAAACATGAAGGCACAACAGCAGGAACCATTCCCATGTGTACAGAAGCATAAACATGGGAAACATGAAAAAGATTTTTTTGTTGATATCTACCTTACATTTATTTCAAGTCCTTTTATTATACTTTTCTTAGTAAGGCTTATTTAGATAAAGTTTACCATTGCCTTCTTCTAGGGAAGTGGTTCTCAATCTGGGGTTCCCAGATGTTTTTGGCCTACAACTCCCAGAAATCCCAGCCAGTTTACCAGCTGTTAGGCTTTTGGGAGTTGAAGACTAAAAACATCTGGGGACCTCAGGTTGAGAACCACTGCTCTAAGGCTAACAGAGTGTCATATGCACAAGGCCAACCAGTTGTTCCCACTGATGAGTAGGAATTTGAATGCTGGTCTCTTGTAATCCCTGTTAAGTATTCAAAGCATTGCATGACATTGTTTCCAAAACCTTTTTTGTTGCAGAAGTGCAACTGGATAGCCATATAATATGGCAGGTATTGCTAAGATGATAAAACTCATCATGTATGTTATATTGTTAGTAACTTTTGACATCATTGTCATACCAAGTATAATTAGTAAGGCAGTGTAAATAATTCACCTGAATCCTGAATAACCAAGTAGATGGAGGCAATTTGTATGAGTTCTTGACAGAAATGGAACAGCTAATTTCAGTTCTTAACTTAGAGTGAGTACAGTCTGAAAGTTTTGAACCATTCAGGATATCTGCACATCAAAAATGATTGGGGGGGAGGCTGGTTAGTTGATCTCTAACATGAACATATAGGCAAATACAAAAGTAGTGTGATGCAGACAGGGAGGATGGGAGCTGAGGTTTGCTCATTGACCAATTGTGTAATCTTGGCTACAAATCCTATCAACATTTTTCAATCACAGGATCACATGAGGACACTGAAGTCATATAATGCAGTGTTATCTTTTCCCAGCATCTCTTTGTTCTGAGAGGGTAGATTCTGATAGAGCAGTGGCAAAAAGTGTTTAATTGCTGATTGCCATCTGAATTTTTCTTGCTAGGTCTCTTAATTCCCTTTTGTTTGAACAGAGTAGGTTAATGTTATGGACCCAAATACCTTAAAGACACCAAATACCAGCTAAACAGGATCAGCCCTAGTTAGCACTAGGATGGGAGACCACAAACAAATCCCTGATGCTGTGGGTTGTATTTCAGAGGGAGGATTTGGCAAAAACACTTTTTGAGTATTTTTTGCCTAAGAAATTTATGGAGTCACCATAGCTTGACAGGTGGATTGAAGACACATGCACAACTGAATCCTCTATTATATTTCTCGTCACTTCTGTTTAATGAGCCTTGCATGTGTTTTTAGTAGCAAAACTTATTATCTTCCCCCACACCAATTGCCCCAGGTTTTGTGATGACTTATGTCTGAGTTGATAGTGTGTGACCTGAGTAAAAAAAAATATGATGAAGAAGTGGTCACCTGTGCACTCACACATACAGGTTATTCTGTGCCTTTACAGAGCTTGCCTGAAGCTTCTACAGTCACGCCAAAGCATCTTGGCAGCAGTCCTTCCCACAATGCATGTACATATGCATACTCAGGAACACATTAAAAACATGTGAAAACAAGTTGTGATAGCTAGTGGGATAGATGTACTTCAATGTTAGAACCCCAAAATAAATGCAAGGATGGCAAATCAATATTTATGCAGGCTTGATTGATTCAGTGGGTCAAACCTAGATGGGACTAGCAGTTTGATTTAGGCTTCAATTCTGTATTTTATATTGAGGACAAACCTCCTTGCAAAGTAAACAAATGTGATACTGGGTTTCAGACTTTCTAAGATGTAGCGTTGCCATTTCAATAAATGAGAGGCTAGTTCTGTACCTTAATGTGGCTGTGAGTTTTATATATTTCCACAGGAAAGTATTTTATCTGGATGCATAACTGAAGCTTCTTTACAACTGCCTTCATTAGATGGAGAAAATAAAGTGGTCAAGGCTATCTGGCACCTATTTAAATATACTGGTGGTACTTGCATATGTGATGGGCTGTTTTAGTCATGCTACATTTTTCTGAAAAGGCAGAAATGAACTTGGAATTTTAATAAGAACAATGAGATTTGATGTGACCTTTTCATATGATAATGACTCTCAAAGGGTGGCTGTGAATTACCTTTTCATGAATTTTTTGCCCATGTTCCATTCCTTTGATAAGCTCTGAATCAAGAGGGACTTCTCCTGTAGCCATTTTTCTCTGAATGTGTGCATTTTGTTCACGCAAAGCTAAAATCTAGAAAAGAATAAAGACCACAAGGTTAATGTCAAAACTAACCATAAGTAGGTAAGCATTTAATGCATTTAGTATAAATCCATTCAACTCAGCTGAGTGGATTTATACTAGCCGTATAAATGTATTACAATTGTCAATGAAGCTCAACATCATGTGACTGGAAAATACAAATTCAGACATGCATGTGTGCAACAAGAGAGCGGGAGCGAAGAAGCAAGAAATTCACTTTAGTATTTCAATTACCATTCATAAATCCAGCCTTGGAAAATAAAATTTACATAGACTGAGGTAATCTGGTCTCATAGGCACCAGAATTAGCAAAAGGATCCATTTATGAGGGAATTTGGTCTCATAGACACCAGAATTAGCAAAAGGATCCGTTTATGTTATTTTTATCCTACTTTTCTCACAAGATGACTCACAACAAAGATTAAAATAAAGTATGGCTATAAACATATTAATAAAACATTTTAAAAACATCAAATAAGCAACTCTATTATCTGTTAAAACATGCATTCAAAACAGTTTGAATTACATTTAAAACACAGTAAAAGATAAAAGCACACTATTAAAAAAATCTTTCTGTTAAAACCAGAATAGTGGAAGACCTCACTAAACAAAAAGGTATTTTCTGCTGGTAGGATTAAGGGAAAATCTTAGAATTAAGTCAGGCTCATATTCTTTCACATCCCCTGGACTGATGTTTTGTTGGCTGAGAAATGGAGAATTCAGGGTATCAGGCTTAACTGGTTCGGGACTGTCAAGTCAGTACATGTCAAGGATGGGAGCCCGGTTGTGTCTGTGTACCACTGCTGACTTCAGTCCCGACACATTATGTGACCTTCTTCCATTCCTGATCAATATTTTAATTGTCCCAACCAGTTGGGGCATTTCTGATTAATTCTCTGCCATCCCACTTTTCTAGCTGTTGTGTATTCATAAGTCGACCTTATATATAAGTTGAGGGCAGGGTTGGGAGTCAAAATTATGGATTTTGATATAACCCCTGGATACCTCAAAGATCATACTGCTTAAAAGGGAAAGCACCAATGCAGCCTCAGGAGAGATACTTGCTCCTGACAACCACTGATATTTCCCTATCCAATTATTTTAAAAGTAGCACCATGGCAGATAAAATGAAGGCGGTCGGTGTCAGGACCCAGGCTGCAGAACACCAATAACCATGCACAGAGGCCAGACTCTATCTAATATCTTTATTAAAGAAATATATAAAAACAATAAAAACAAGTGAAGAATATAGTTCAGAAGCAGACCTTTCAGATGAGGTCAAATATAGTCCAGAAATGTATTGTCCAATATAAGATATTAGAGTTCAAAGTTTTAATCCACTTGACTGAAACACACACTTTGCCAAGCAATAGTGTGGGGAAATAACAGAGTCTTTATAGTCCAATGAAGCTTGACAACAAGGCTGGAATTAAACTTGATTCTTGACTTGATCCAAGACTTGAAATGAGGCAAACATGAAGCATGAAACAAAGTCCGTGGCAAAACGTGAAACAAGGCACGGCTTGAAACTTGATCCGGGAAGCAAGGAACTGGGATTACGAAGTCCACACACGATCTCTCTCCTCAAGCTGATCAATTGACTCCGCAAAGTTCCCCTTGCGACAAACACCTATATTGGGTCTCGTTTCCCCGCCAACAGAACACTTTCCCTAGAGAACGAGAAGCGAAACCCAACTCTGTCCAGATGCATGACTCCTTAGAATTTCCCAAGGGAAGCAGACCTAATCAGCTAGTTGTTTGGCAGCGATTCTGAGACTCCGGCGATTAGCCTCCCTGACTCCTCTATCTCTATTATAATTGTCCCTCCGGGGAAACGGGGGGGAGTTCTGCCCAAGGCCTGTTTGGCTGAATTCTTGAGGGCAAACATCCTCCAGGTGGAGAGGCTCCGGCTCTGGCTGAACCGGCGAAAATCCCATGTTTTCCTCTTCGTCTGCCACAATAGTACTAGGAACAGGACTACAAGGCCCATGAGTCATCACAGTCGGTGCTTTTTTTAGGTTCTCTGGGAATTGACCAAGCTCTTGCTTTTTTACTCGGAGAAAGGCATGGTTCCTTTTAAAAAAGGAATTAAGGTACAGTACTCAAACTGAACTATAGATAAGTTGGCCTAGGTTTTTTGGGCTGATGTATACATGGGTATATAGGATAAGTAATTCAGAGAGAGGAAAGGATGAGACAGAATATTAAGGTCTGCTTTTCCTCATTAATAACTTTTGCCAACTTGACCACAGTCTCATTTTGCTTGGCTACATTTTATCTTAGAAATGTTGGTAGCTATGATTATTTAATTAAGCAAGACAAGTGTTGTGCCATTGTTAAGTCTGGAATTTCTGGATCCAATGGGTGCATGAAAATAAAGCTGAGTAGACACATGAAAATAACAAACATATTGATGTCACAGCACATTCAGCAATTTTAGGAAGTGTGTGTACGGGTGAGAGATTATGTACATTTTTAAGTTTCAATAGAAGTAATCTCCTTTATTACATTTGTCTCTTCTGCACAAGAAAATATTAATATTCTAAATCATAAAGAAAAAAATACAAGGAGTCCAAATTTATTTTTGCAGAACAGCTGCTTTCTTGTTTATTACAGAAGCCTTTTGAGGGAACAACAAGCAGTAAAGAGCTGGGAAGTAATAAAAGATACTCTTCCAGAGAGCTGAACTCTTAATTCATTTTTCAAAACTTAAGATAGCAATATATATAATTTTTCTATCAATATATATATACATATATAAACACATACATACACAGAGAATTACATACGTACATACTGAAGAGACATAGGTTGGAATAATTGAAATCTATGAATTTGCTTAACAGTATTTACTAATAATAATTTCTGTGATATTTGCTAATGATAACTGCTTAACAAGTGCACTTAACAATAATTGCAAATGTGAATTAACCACTACTGCTTTGATTTGCAAACCATAATGTGTATATATTGATAATTGTGTACTAGTTTAACAATAACACAGATTGATATTGATCACTGGTCTGCTCTGCACCTCATTTTTTTTCTTGTGTTAGAAGCGACTTGAGAAACTGCAAGTAAGTAACATCTGTAAGGATGTTGCCCAGATGTTTTACTATCCTGTGGGAGACTTCTCTCATGTCTCCGCATGGAAAGCTGGACGAGAGCTCACCCCACTTCCTGGATTTGAACCACCAACCTTTCGGTCAGCAGTCCTTCCGGCACAAGGGTTTAACCCATTGCGCCACCGGGGGCTCCTGCACCTCACTTGGAAATTAGTTGCTCTTTGAAGGCTAGCTTGACTCAGCATGAAATTTCAAAGGCACAAATTTAATTCTAAGAGTTCAAAGTTTTAATACACGGATGAGATAGAAGGGAGAAAACTGGTCGACACAACAAGCCCATAAATCTTCTGATAAACAATGGGAAAAAGAGGAGGCTAATTAACTAGCATTGACACAATAGATTTAAATACACATGCTCACAGCAATAAAACAATGATGTAACAGCAAATGGTTTTTGGAGCATGTGCACCGAAGCAAAAAGTTTCTCAGGAAATGAAAGTCAAAAATGACTATAAAAACAGATGCTGGATTGATGTGTGGTGTGGTGCTTCCATTTTGTGTAAACTCGCAGTGCAAAATCATTATAATGGAGATCTCCTGTCTCTAGTGACTATTTGGGATTTGGATACTAGAAACCTATTATTGGCTGGCTATCTGGCAGATGTGAAACAGGTTCTGGGTAACAAAATTATTATTCAAAGATTTAATAAATCTCTCCCAAAATGTGCTTTGTTTTAATTATGCTTGACATAATGGAAGTACAAATAGCACACTCACATTTTTAAAGTCTCCAGACTGTTAAATAAAATGTCTTGTGTCAGCCTTCCATCCTGCATAAAAAAAGCCTTGAAGATTCAAGTAATTGAGAAAACATTGTGATCTATCCACATATGGCCTCCTCAAGAATATTCAAGAAAATATCCTGAGAGGATGCTGAGATGGGGCAGGTTCTTTTGCTTTTATTTTGTATTTGGAACATTGGCTTCTGTAAAAGTAGAAGATTACTTGCTTTGTGCTCATTTACCGCTAAACAAACAACACACATGGCATGAAAGGCAACCTATCCTATAGTGATATCATCAGGAAGGCGACCAAGCCTGAGATCATCAAGCCTATACCAAGTTCTTAGTCTTAACTAGAAGATACTCAGTGAATTAATAGAACTTATATGTGTTTTGAATTATAAAGTTCTTATTGATTCGGTTTATCTACTCTCACTGAGATATAGGCATTGGAGGCTTTCATTCTTCCTGCTGATTCAAATCCAATTGATGTAATCAGCAGGTAATAGTAGATGACTGAGAAGTTTCTTGGTTATGAAACATTCCAAATGAAGTCACCTTACCCTCCAGTCCTGGGTGAAGGTGTTATCTTTCCCTCTCCTATCAACCCCACAACTCTATTCGTGTATCCTTTTATCTCCATGAAAATGTCCCTTCGTAGTTGAAGTTAAGGGTTGAAATACTATGCAGAAGCTTGTATCATGCTATACTATGCAGAAGCTTGAGGGTCAAAGCTTACGTTGGATTTTTATGCTCTATCACCTGAAGTGTGATGCAACATTCTGTACACTGATGATGTGTACTGTTCAGTATTGCAAGTTAAATATTATATCTTGCATTATCTTTTCAATCAATTTGTAATTCAGTTAGCATAGAGTACTTAGCTACCTTGTTAAAAAAACAATAAAATAAATATTTAACTTTTTTTGAGCTTGCGAGAAAGGCAGGGAAATAAACTAAAGATAGTTTACTTTTGATTCTAAAGTGGGCTACAGTCCTTAATAGAATAAACCAAATAATCTTAAACACTTCTTTTTTATTACCTCATTGTATCTAGTTACAATGTATTCAAATTAAAAATGTGCAATATAATAAAAGAAATATTTAATTTTATTTGTTTTTTATTTTTTGTTCTGTAAGACCAGCAATACTATTTCAAAAAGCAGCAAATAAAACAACAACATCAACACATTCTAGAAACCCTTGGAACCCCAGAGGATTAAAACAGATTATCTTTATATCCTAAAAATACTGGAATTTGCAAGTATTGTTATGGCTGCCCATTATGTAGCCTGAGGCTACCAAGCATATCAACAAAAATGAAGGCACATATCTAGTGCCTGAGATTCAAAATATAGATTTGTATGCATTTATTATCTTGCTGAGTTCTAGTTTCAAGTCATATTAAAGTCTGAAATGACAACAAGAGTTTCCAACACTTAGTGTGAACACACATAAGCAAGGTATATTGCTTAAAAATATAATGTCCGAAAACATCCCATTTAAAAGTTACACAATTGGAACTAGTTGCCTCTGTAAAGACAACTTTAAATATCTAATCTTGATATTTAAATATGTGTGCAGGAAATTTTATTTAAAGATATGTGCATTTTTATTTGAAGATATAGGCAAAGAATTCTATGTGAAAGAATTCAGTATCAGTTTGGAATAAGAAAGGTATCCATGAGAATTGCCAAAGGATATTGTCTATAGTGTGGCTCTTTCTTGGCCAAGTATTCATAATCCTTCCCCTGGCTTTTGCTTTGTGCCGAGAGTTGATGTGCAATGGCTCAAGGCCGTGGTGTCTTGTGGCCAAAATTAGCATAGATACACTGGAAAGAAATAAAGAGACTTATCACAGCAATCAGTTGTTTTGGGTTTCTCTATTTGAAAACTGCTTCTACTGTACTTGGAAAGGAAATGGAATAGCAGTGTGCCTTTTCACACCATCACTGTATTTGAGTTTCACTTGCATAGGTGCTTTCTTGAAATACAGTAAAACCATTTACAACACCCTGTTTGTCCCTCTTTCTTCTCCATGTTGGACGCTATAATAGTACAATTTCACAATTTATTTATTTATTTATTTATTTATTACAATATTTATATCCCGCCTTTCTCACCCAACAGGGGACTCAGGGCGGCTTACAATAAAACGCATATATAAAAATTATACAGTGCAATATAAATCAGTTAAAAATTATTAACAATTAAGTAATAATGTTATTATGGAACAATCACAAATTACTTGCTTAGATTTGAGATTGGAAAACATATAGTATCACTTCTACCAATTTCTCCTTACTTTTTCCCCTTTGCAAGCCAACTTTTGCCCAGTTCTGCACTTGTATATTATCCTCTTCTTTGCATGTTTGTTTATTGTTTACTCTTTAAACTATGTTTGAATCCTGTGGTTTCTCTTGGCATCAATACAAAATAGTATTACATTACAATTGTGCTATTTCACTACCCCACATATTAAAAAGATAACTGAAAATAATTGTGTGTGGGAGGGGAAACATACAGAAGTTATCTTGGGAATCCCAGTATCCATCCAGTCCAGTGAGCAGAAGAAATCAGGAGTTTCCCTATGGGAATCTCTGGGGAATCCCCAATGAAACTACATCCATATGGCACCAATTTCACAATGAAGCAGAAATTATTTACAGCCAAAGGGGTTGCTAAAATACAGGAAGATAGGAGGGTCATTAATGGATTCTTTCAAATGGAAAAGAATAAATTTCTAAGAGCAGGGCAGTATGGTACAGTACTGGGAGATTTGTAACTTTACATGATAAACTCCAGGCAAAGGCAGGCCTAACACTATGCAACTGCAGTTTAACTTTATCACATGATAAGTTGTAAAGACATGATCTGCAAATGTTAGTGTCATGGGTACTAACTCTTTGGTAAAAGGTAAAGGTAAAGGTTTCCCCTGACGTTAAGTCCAGTTGTGACCGACTCTGGGGATTGGTGCTCATCTCCATTTCTAAGCCGAAGAGCCAGCGTTGTCCGTAGACACCTCCAAGGTCATGTGGCCGGCATGACTGCATGGAGCGCCGTTACCTTCCCGCTGGAGCAGTACCTATTTATCTACTCACATTTGCATGTTTTCGAACTGCTAGGTTGGCAGAAGGTGGAGCTAACTGCAGGCGCTCACTCCGCTCCCCGGGTTTGTACCTGGGACCTTTCGGTCTGCAAGTTCAGCAGCTCAGAGCTTTAACACACTGAGCCACCGGAGGCTCCAACTCTCTGGTAGATCCTATTTATTTATTCGTGATGCTAAGTGTGTTCGCAATTCAAGGGGGGCACTTGGATTGCAAACATAAAGGAATCAATAGCAAGACCCCAACAAACAAGGCAGGAAATTAAGTTATACAGTAATTAAAATATCTGGATACTAATAGCTAGAAATACAGTGGGTGTTAGCACTCATAGAATGCTCTCTGAAGATTAAAATCAAGCAAGGAGCTATTGGAGAATGGCAGGTAGCACCCCTTCGGGTAAACTACCCCTGACCTAAATTCAAATGCAGGTGATTGGTGAGTGGACCTCTTTTCTGAGAAATAATGAATACCCGGCATCACAGATGAATGTGAAACATGCCCAATGGACTATATTTCTTTACAAATTAGTGGAGCTCTCTTCACTGCCTCTCCCATATTTTAAGAATTTACAAACAAGCGTGATCTGCCTTCTCCTGTTCATTTACAACTATAATGTAAATTAATGCAGTGTTAATGTGAACCTGAAATCAGATATGTGCTGTTTCAATGTGATAGGATGTATTGTTAAAGCAAGCAACCTTTTTAAAAGAGTGTATTGAACCAAACATGTAGTTGAGATGAAATGCCATTGTTAAAAAGATGCGCTAATGCTGACACACTCTTATATTTCCCCTTCATGTCTCTAGATCTCTGCCCTTTCGACCGACTATGCCTTTAATGGCATAAATATAGTATTTGAGTTATGAAAAATAATGAAAATGTTTTCAACCATAGTGAGACACTACATTGGAGTTATGATGGCCTATACCGCATTTATCACAACTGCAAGTTTTACTTTAAAGGAACAAAAGATGGAAGAAGAAAATGCTTTTCAGATTTTCAAACAATTGTAAATTTCAGCAACTGCAAAACCTTGTTACACTCACTTTGGGTACAAGGGGTATATAAAACACCCACTTTTCTCCAAATGTGTTTCTCCGTCTCCAATTCAGGTCTCTAAAAACAAAATACTCCATTTCAGGCACAGTGGTTTCCCTAGTGGAACACTGAAATAAAGTCCTATTTTAAATAAGCTTGTGCACACAGTAGGCAATTGCCTCAAAAAAGAATAGCATGTTTCTTTTAGCCGGGGAAAACACGCCAAGCTTTGAAATATTGTTTCATACAAAACAAAGCAAAAACTCTGAATTTTCTAACTGCTTTTGCAGTTTTCTTGCACCTGAAACAATTTGTTTCTTGTGCAAGAAAATTAAATTGAGCATAAAATAATACACTTAACGCAGTAAACAATGTGCAGATCAAAGTATTATTTGTGTAGGCATGTACTAATATTTCATGGTTACTGGAATATTATTGAAAATTCTTCAAAGTTCTAGAAGTTATCCCTTCATGAGAACATGAACTTTCAAATATGGCTTGAAATTCTCCTGATGTCCAGAAATCCAGAAAACATTGCCAATGTTCAGTAATCTCCATCAACAAAGGGGATCATATAGGAAAGCAAGGAAGTCCTTTACAGTCCCTCTGTCTTCTGATGAGTAAGTCAAATAAGGTAAATATGGCAATACGTGGCTATTTGGAAAAGAAGTACCCAGTAGTTCACTATACAATCAACTTAAATTGCCAATTTGTAATTTTCTGGGGAAAGATGGATTAATTTTCAGACAAAGGACAGCCAGTTTAATCAGAGTGTTCTGGGTTTATTTCAAAATCCCAATCACTTAACTAGAAGGTATTATTATATCCTGACTCTAGTGTAATTTTCCTAGTAAGGATTTTAAGACTCACTGGGGAAATTTGTGGCTTCTAGAAGACATTTTAATATTTACTCCTCTTTCTAAAGATGCACATTTGGGTTCATTGCTATAATAATTGCACTTCTTTTTTTGTAAAAAAAAAAAGTGTGATATGTAATAATCAGAATGATCCAGGAAGATGAAATGAAAATCCCACATGAAGAATTACACTGAGGCGGGGGGGGGGGGGGGGGGGGCAAGACTGCATGAGGAGAAAACCTGCTACTACATACAAAAAGAGAGATCATGTAGCTTTGTAAAGATAGACTTCAAACACTGGATACTCAGCAGGGTGCTATTTTAACATTCATTTCAAACCACTGATACACTGCAGGTGTAGAGGAATATAAAAATAGTAAACCAGGTAAGCCACATGTTTATGACTTCTCTCCACTCCTGTATCTTTCTTTAGTCTCTTTTCTGCCTTTATAGCTGGATTTTACCCTTCACTAAGAAAATTAGCAGCTCCACTGGCACAATGGCAGCAATGTTTTGAGACTGGGATTATCAAAGATAAAGAGATGCTCCCAGAAAAAGGTTGCAGTATTTTCTTTCTCCCCATAGGAGTACTCTAAGCAATCATTGCAGTTTTCTGTCCCTCTGCCTCCAACTGATATATAATACTCTATAAATATTAAGCAAGCCTACTTCTCCAGTTTTTTTTTTTTGCTTTGAAGGGAGGGAGTGGGTGGGGGGGAGAATTGCCCCTCATATATTTCTTGATAAAAGTTAACTTTTGCAAATCTTGGCATTTCTGATTCTCAGTGGCCCCATATTGGCACTCACCAGCTTAGAATCATAGAGTTGGCTAATAGGAGGACATGATGTCTGTATTAATCAGATATAAGGAAGCAACATGGCAAAACCTAACAAAGGGGAGATTTGCAAAAAAGAAAAGAAAAAAGAAACACAGTATTCTAGCTCACATTTGTATATTTTCAAGCACCACAATTGTTCTCAAGGACAGTAACTAACTTGACCCATCCCTTCTACAATGAAAATTCTTGGAGCCCTGATCTATGTGATGATTTCTCTTAAAAGAATAACATATTTTGTTGTTTCTTCGTTCAGTCACTTCTGACTCTTCATGACCTTATGGACCAGCCCACACCAGAGCATCCTGTCGGTCATTGCCATCCCCAGCTCTTTCAAGGTTGAGTCAGTCATTTCAAGGATAACATCCATCCATCTTGCTCTTGGTCAGCTCCTCTTCCTTTTTCCTTCTATTTTCCCCAGCTTCATTATTTTCTCCAAGGTATCCTGTCTTCTTATTATGTGGCCAAAGTACTTCATCTTTCCCTTTAATATCCTTCCTTCCAGTGAGCAGCTGGGCTTTATTTCCTGGAGTATGGACTGGTTTGATCTTCTTGCGGTTCAAGCCACTCTCAGAATTTTTCTCCAACACCACAGTTCAAAAGCGTCTATCTTTTTTTGCTCAGCCTTCCTTGTGGTCCAGCTCTTGCATCCATAGGTTACTATGGGGAATGCCACTGCTTTAACTATGCAGACCTTCATTGCCAGTGTGATGTCTCTACTCTTAACTATTTTATCGAGATTGGTTATTGCTCTCCTCCCAAGAAGTAAATGTCTTCTGATTTCCTGGCTGCAGCTGCATCTGCAGTAATCTTTGTGCCTAGTAATACAAGGTCTGTCTCTGTCTCTGTCTCCATGTTTTCTCATTCTAACTGCCTGTTATCAATCAGTCTGATTGCCATAATCTTTGTTTTTTATGTTTAACTGCAACCCAGCTTTTGCGCTTTCTTCTTTCACCTTGGTTATAAGGCTTCTCCTTGCTTTCAGCTATCAATTTGGTATCATCTGCAAATCTAAGATTGTTAATGTTTCTTCCAGCAATTTAAACTCCAGCTTTGGATTCACCAAGCCCCGCACCATCCATATTTCACCACATAATAATCACACTTTTTCTCCTTTTTGGGGGGAGGGGGACTGTGACAATTATGTGGTGGCAACTATTATATGGTGAAAAAAGCCACTCAGTGGGGCTTTCTTCACCATGTAATAGTCCTTTTGGGGGCACAGCTGGGCAGGTAGGTGAGGCTTCACCTGGCCCCGTGACTTTCGCTATTGAAGGCAGAGCTACGCATGCTGGGAGCCAAATCAAGCCCCAAAGCACCAAAAGGTAAGGGAAATAGCCATGCAGGGGAGTGAATTCACTCCCTCACCCGCTGGCTCTCTTTCTTTGGCACTGCAAGGCTTGACTTGGCTGGGAGCTGACTCAAGCTCCATAGTGCCAAAAGAGTAGTCACACCTTTAATCCAGGTGAATAAAGTAAGAGTGGCACAATTATGTGCGTGAGAGCAATTTAACAATTTTGCCTTCCCAAAAGGCTGTGTGCGTTTGCCACAATTACGTGATGGCAACTATTTTCCTATGAAATACAGTAGGTAGAAATTGCATGAGTCATGCAAAAAATGGGCAAACATTGTTTCACTTAATTCTTTAAAATGTCATCTCAACAGCAGCGGTGGTGGTGATGTGTGAAAACTCAAAGTAAGAGTGAAGATGATACTGCAGTGAAAGAAAGTATAAAAACAGGAACTATTTAAATTCATGGTCTTAAAATGTAACATTAGTCTCAACATTCAATTTTTTCAGTTTTTCTGTCATTGAAGGCAATCCCTTCAATCACTATTCCTTCCCCTCCATGCTCCTAAATCAAAAGGCTACCAATATTTCTACAGAATTAAGTATGGATTACTACACATAAATATAGCAAGTGTCACTATGTATTAATCAAGTTTAAATCCACAGAATGGCATGCTTCTTAAAAAATATGCAGGATAAAACGTTCACTATATTACCTCCTGATTTGTAACTGTGAGTTCCTCTTCAAGTGCTGAGACTCTTTCTAAAGAAACCCTCAGTCGTTCTCTCACCTAGAAGAAGAAACATAAATAAATTGTGTATGGAACTACAGAGTACTATCAACATGTTTACTATAGACATGTTGCTTCAACCTAGACTTCCATTATTATGCCTCCAGTGTCAATGCTGCTAAAAACCTTGCAGCTACATAAATAAGGGAGAAAAGGGGCTAGGCATGTATTAGAAAACTTTGTAAAAAGGAGCTTTCTTTGGGCGCATATATAATGTCAAATTAATGCAATTTGACATCACTTTAACTGCTCAATGCTATGAAATCATGGGAGTAGTAATTTTACAAGTCCTTTACCCTATTCTGCCAAAGAGTGTTGGTTCCTCACCAAACTACAACTCCATACTTCCAAAGCATTCAGCCATGGCAGTATCAAACTGCATTATTTCTGTATTGTGTAGGCAACCTCTGCGAGAAGCGTCATTAACTTACCTATGTGGACCCATCTTTGCTGTTCCTCCCTCAAGCAGGCTAAGATTTTTTAAAAATTAAAACTTTATTTTAGAACTGAAAGCTATTAATAAAGAGATATAAGTGCTGTATTGTTTTTAAAGTGTACTGTTTAACTTTTAATTTTTTTTAAAAAAACCATGTAATATGGTTAATAGATTACTTTGATTTTAATATTGACTCAGTTTTTAATTGTTATATTTTGCATATATAAGCTGTCTTGAGTCCTAGTACTAGGGAAAAGGCAGCATATAAATAAAAGAAGTAGCAATAATAATTGCTATTAATGCAGTATTATGTAAGAACTGTTATCTGAATCTGCAAAGGCAAGATAAAACCTTCCAGGTATCATTTAGAAATTGTAGGGTTTAACTTTAAATAGCATTAATCTCAATAGAACGTGGCTCATCTCTTGCTGAATGCAGTCCAAATTCTAAGTTTCTTTTCCAATCAAAATTGAAGTCAGTAGTTTTCACATCAACTAGAACAAACATTTCAAAATGATATCTCATAATAATTCAGGAATAATAGGTGCTACCACATTTTTCTCAAAACAGCCAAGGAGTCTATTCAGTTAGGCTGTTACTAATCCCTTGGTGAGATTTTCTTTAAAAAGAAATATAATTTCTCAGAGTTTATAATCCTTACTTTTTGAAGAGCGTCAAGAATCTCCTAGTTAATATGCTCAGGTTTCCTCCACATTTGATGTCTATTGCAAGTTATCAAACCTCAGCATTTGTGGGTTTGACTTTTGTGGATTTAATTAAAATTTTCTTTCTAGGAATTTCTAGATTCTCCAGGATGTTCTGTTTTCATTCAAGTTTTTTCCACTTTTGTGAGGGCCCTACACCCCATCCTCAGCAAACGTGGTAGACTAATTATTATTATGGAAGTTCAAACCAGAAAACATAAAACACACATGAGGGTGTGTTGCACATATGGAAATAGAGGTTTTTGTCCAATCCAGTAGATCTGGCCACTGTGGTCCAGGCCTTGATTGCATCTTTGATGGATTACTGCAATGCTCTCTATGTGTGGCTGCCTTTGAAGATGGCTTGGAAACTACAACTAGTGCAAAGAACAGTGGCCAGATTACTAACAGGAGCTGATTACAGGGAGCATACAACCCCACTATTAAAACAGTGCCACTGGCTTCCTGTGTGTTTCCAGGCCCAATTCAAAGTGCAGGTTATTACCTATAAAGCCCTAAATGGTTTGTCTCCAGTCTATTTGGGCGACTGTGTTTTCCCCATGAACCCGTTTGGGCCCTGAGGTCCACCGGGGAGGCCCTTCTCACAGTCCCACCACCGACACAGGTGCAGTTGGTGGGGATGAAGGAAAAGGCCTTCTCGGTGATCGCCCCCTGCCTCTGGAATGCCATCCCCAGGGAAATCAGATTGGCTCCTACACTAATGACTGTTAGGAAAGAATTAAAAACTTGGTTATAGAAGCTGGTCTTTGAGAATGACAAATGTAATTGAATGATAGAGGATTTAAATGCAACTGGTTTATTGTTTTAAGAAGGTTCGGTTTCTGTAATCCTTTTAATCTCAGTATATGTTTTCACTGTCACATACTTCCTTGTCCATGTCCTTCTGAATATTATGTGCTTTTATGCTTTAATTATTGTGTGATTTAAGTTTGATTTGGTTGTATGTTTTAGTATTATTATATAGTGTTTTTCTGTTGTAAGCCGCACCGAGTCCTTTTGGGGAGAGGGGGTAGGATAGAAAGAAACCTTATTATTATTAGTACAATTGTTATGGACATGGGACTCCAAATGCCAATAGCCTCTAAAGATCACAGACACTGATTATTTTATGGTATCCTGATAGATCCCTCTGTTTCATTTTTTCTGTCTGTGGGCAATATATTATTTTGCTACTTTGAGATGCTAAAATTAACATTTTGCAGAGCTTAACAGGGTGTCTAGGATAACTATATGTGTTTTATAAGTGGTAGATGAATAATCTCTAGTGCAGACTCATGTAAATAAAAGTACTCCAGATGCTGTGGGACGATACAGTGATGCTTCTTAAAATTTCTGTACTCATAATTGGCAAACACATAAGGACAGCCCCAAAAGGCATTTCATGATACACTGAGAAACACACTTTTCTGCAAGGAACTAGTTTTAACCCATGTTCATCTCTACCACTCAAAGCAGAACCATTCTACAATATTTTTATTAAGACAACAACAGCTCAAAACATTGTATTGCCAAGAAAACCCACTGCATGCATACAAACATACCTGCCCTACTTTGAGAAATCTGCTAAAACTCAGAAGAAGAAGGGAAAATCTAATGGGGGTGGCAGATAATACCTTCCTCCCCATATGACTTGTAACTATTGCACTAAATACCCCTTTGTAGCCAACATGGGAATCCTTTCTGAAACATCCCAGTTCTGCTGATCAACTGTTTGGGATGAAACATAAATTAATTTGAGGTTAATCTGTTATACAGGTCTTCACAAGAGTTTTACTGGATCAGGAGAAATCTGATCAGGGAGATAATGTATAAATTAACTTGGAGAAGTAAAATAATTTCATATTTTGAAAAAAAATATTTTGAAGCTAGCATGAGAATCTTCTGATGCAAAAACATAATAGTAGCCCATTGTGTGTGTCTGTGTGTGTTTTAAAGCACCCCGTCATGTAAAGAAGGGATAAATGCAAGCTACAGTTACACTGTTTACCCTTGAATGATCTGAGATTTACTTCTTGGAAGGGTCTCTTCTTATCAGTCTGGCTGGTTGTGATGAACATAAAACGTATGCATATGGCCTGTGTCATATGGAAACTGCCACTATTCAGTTCTTGAGATTTAGTGCATCTGTAATTACCTTGACAGAATAGACAACAACATTCTGGAAAGACGATGAGCACATATGCTAAAAGGAAGGAAGAACTCCTCTCGGACAGATTAAAGAAGAAAGAACATACTGAACACATAAGCCTAAAATGGTCAGACTGTACCTTTTCATCCAAAGCTTTGTGATGTTCAAACAAAGATTTCAGTGCCTTCAGAACCTCAACTTCACTCGAAACCCCTGAGGGGGACTGCGCTTGACGTTTCACCACTGTCATTCTTAGTGACCTTTCATGTCTTGAAACAAGGCACTCCAAATGTTCCAGCAACAGCTATTGGGTTTAACATAAAAGAACATTAGCTCATTTGTATCTAAATATCACTTCCACTATAATTCTAAATTGCGAAGTAGAAAATGATGATATTGGAAGGCTTTGCTGTTTTTGAAGCCTTGTGATGACTCTATTTACTAGAGCTGTGCAAATATTCAGCTGTGGCCCACAAGTCATAAGTATTTCAGAAAATTCGTACAATCCGACTTATGAACCCAGAGCCACCTCCCCATGCCATTGAACACAGATGAATCAAAACACCAATCTCTGAAAATTTTGGAAGAAGATCATTTGTTTTCTTCTGTCTCCATGAATCAGCTTGTTTTTGAGTGCAAGCAAACTCTCCTTGGAGGCGCAGCCAAACCTGTTCCATCACATGTTCTCCTCAGTTTATCAACAGGAATATTAACAAGTTTAATTTCTAATGACATACCAAATGGAAGTATTGGAGTCATTTAATGTAGCTATGTATTTCTCTGTGAAATGAACATATTATCCACATTCATAATGTAAATATTTCTGTCTTTATGAAAAACCCAGTTCCCCAGATTTTTAAAAAGCATCTTCTTTATATAAAATCAAAAGCTTTTCAACTCTGAAATAGGGGGCATCCCTCATAATATGGGATGCCTGTCAAACCTATGCGGGACAAACTTTATAGCCCTCAAATAAGAGGCATTTCTTATAACAAGGGATACCTGGCAACTATATTACTGAATGACTTGGCTGCTTGCAAGTAATTATGGGTCATATTGATCATCTCAAATACCAATACCCATGCATTCAAATCTGATTTAATTTGTTAAGAACATTAACTTTTTATTATTTAAAGCTGTTTTAACTTTTTTGAATTAATTTATGGTGCAAAGTATAGTAGAAATATTTTAAATGAAGAATGATTAAATGAACAATTTGATATATTTGGCTCCCCCTGACAGACTAGATCTTGACAGACTAGAGAGATGGGCTGAAACTAACAAAATGGAGTTCAACAGGGACAAATGCAAGATACTTCACTTCGGCAGAAAAAATGGAAATCAAAGATACAGAATGGGGGACGCCTGGCTTGAGAGCAGTGTGTGCAAAAAAGACCTTGGAGTCCTCGTGGACAACAAGTTAAACATGAGCCAACAATGTGATGCGGCAGCTAAAAAAGCCAACGGGATTCTGGCCTGCATCAATAGGGGAATAGCGTCTAGATCCAGGGAAGTCATGCTCCCCCTCTATTCTGCCTTGGTCAGACCACACCTGGAATACTGTGTCCAATTCTGGGCACCACAGTTGAAGGGAGATGTTGACAAGCTGGAAAGCGTCCTGAGGAGGGCAACTAAAATGATCAAAGGTCTGGAGAACAAGCCCTATGAGGAGCGGCTTAAAGAACTAGGCATGTTTAGCCTGCAAAAGAGAAGGCTGAGAGGAGACATGATAGCCATGTACAAATACGTGAAGGGAAGTCATAGGGAGGAGGGAGCAAGCTTGTTTTCTGCTGCCCTGCAGACTAGGACACGGAACAATGGCTTCAAACTACAGGAAAGGAGATTCCACCTGAACATCAGGAAGAACTTCCTCACTGTGAGGGCTGTTCGACAGTGGAACTCTCTCCCCCGGGCTGTGGTGGAGGCTCCTTCCTTGGAGGCTTTTAAGCAGAGGCTGGATGGCCATCTGTTGGAGGTGTTTTGAATGTGATTTCCTGCTTCTTGGCAGGGGGTTGGACTGGATGGCCCATGAGGTCTCTTCCAACTCTACTATTCTATGATTCTATGATTCTATGACCTTGTTGGAGTGAATAAAGCAGGAATTAAAACATAAACAACTAATATTTGTCTGCCCATGTGCAACATTTTTGTTATATTCCGGTAACTATAACATTTAGATATTACAATAATGTTAAAAGGAATTAAGCAGTCTAATTAAACCACGAAACCACACATTGCAGCTTGTACATGGTATGAAATTAATCACATAACATGACTACATTTTAAATACTAAAACAAACATATTTACAATGGCATTCTTAGTTTATCAAAATTGATTGCTGACAAAATTAACACTAGGACAGTTTTATCCATCAATGAAAAATTGCATTACACTAACAGATGAAATACAGAGCAGAACAGACACATATAAGTATGTGCAAAAACACTATTAACCTGCTGAAATTCTCTTTGTCAGCCTTGTATGTTAAAGTCCTACATTTGCAAGGCTGCTTCTTTCCTTGCTATCCTTTCATCATCATGTGATGGCTTACCTATTCCAGCACATACTTGGGAACTGTTTGTTTTGTATAATGGATTTTATCATACTTTTTAAATTTATGCGTTTTAAAATCAATATTTTATATGTTTTTAATTCTACAGATCAATGATTCTCAGCCTTTGGTTCTCCAGGTGTTTTGGACTTCAGCTCCCACAGTTCCTAACAGATGGTAAGTTTGCTGGGATTTCTGGGAATTAAAATCCAAAATTTCTAGGAGTTGGAAGTCCAAAACACCTGGAGGACCAAAAGTTGAGATCTACTGCTATAGATGATTTAATTTTTTTAGGCTTAACATGTTTTGGGCTAAATGTGGTTTCTTCATTTTTTACTTTGCAGTTCACATTGACCCCCACTCTAGAGGAAAAGGTAGGATATAAATAAAGTAATTGATTGATTGTCTGCCCTTCCTCCCATCCCAAATGGGCCATAATGGATCATAATATTTGAAGCAGGACACATAGCTCCCACATCCAGACCACAAGTGTTGATTACTTTCCCTTTCCTTAGGCCAACCCTTGAACATCTTCTTTCCCTACTTCTTCAACAGTAGAGCCACTTTCAGGAGACAGCAGGGAGACACTATATGTCTTAACAATATTTTCTTCTGCTTACAATGGGCAGCATTATTACAAAGAAGTATAATATCCAACAAGGATGACTGGCTTTTAAAGCCTTCAGACACATTTAAATCTGGTCTGAATAACTTGTCTGCGCTAAATCTTATTAACCAGATCTCCTCAATTATAGCTAATGAGTATTGAAATGGCTTAGGGGTGTCCTATGTAGTTATTTCAATTGAACAGGGAATGGTATGTGTAGAGAGTATAGCATCTGCCCAACTGCACATTTTGATTAACATAGCAGACTTTAAGATAGCCTCATTCATTTATGCTCATTATTTCAGTGCAAGTAAAACACTTCACTTTAAGTCCTTGAGGAAGACAGAAGTGATCCTTTAGTTCTCCCATATTGAAATATCAGATGGGATGAGAGAATTTGAATGAAGGTTTTCTGATTCATAGATTTGGTAAGCACCTTGACACCCCACTTGTGTGTGAAGAGTGGGCTTCTGGAACAGAAGGGTGGTCTGTGAGTATAGTCTTGGGATTGACACCTAGCCTTCAACTATACTTATTAGGTGGATTTAATCCCCTCCTTTTTCTGTAGGTTGGGCCAGTTAAATAAATAAATAAATAAATAAATAAATAAACAGCTCAAACATTGGCCCTTTTATACCATTTTTATTGTTGGGTCTTTTTATTTAGTGGGGTGTACAAATGCTCTACAGTTCAAAGCTATAGCATGCTATTGGCCATGGTGGCTAAGAGGTTTGAGGGATTATAGTCCAAAAAAGGAACTGTTCCAAGGTCTAAGGTATACTGCAATTTTGTTATGCTGCAGAAAACAGAATGTTTCACTGGCTGATTGACAAAAGTGAGCCAACAGATTATATTTAGAATATTGTCATTTATCCAAGGCTTTTCTATTGATTCAGATGTCACATCATTTAACAGAATTTGGAGACAGAGAATCAGAGAAGGAAATAGTAAATTGCCCAGATATATCTTAGGAAGTTCCATGGCTCAATCTGAACTTTATGCACCACAGACCTAATAGTCCATCTATTGTTTTACTTTTCTGCTTATGTTAGCATGTAACCAATGCAGGCGTGGAGGGTAAGGATGAAAATATCTTCAGGTATTTTCTCCTTGTAGGAGCCCCGGTGGCGAAGTGCGTTAAAGCACTGAGCTGGAGACCGAAAGGTCCCATGTTCAAGCCCCGGGAGCGGTGTGAGTGGCTGCTGTTAGCTCCAGCTCCTGCCAACCTAGCAGTTTGAAAACATGCCAATGTGAGTAGATCAATAGGTACCGCTCCGGTGGGAAGGCAGGGGAAACCTGGTCTAATTGCTCAATCTTTTTCTCAATGAGTTTTCCAAACTCAGGGGTTCCAAAATGAAGGCAGCACTCCAGGGTCATTTATCCGGCCTCACCCTAAACTTTAGACTTAGGTCATACTAAGTCTGAAATGATTTGAAGGCATACAACAACATTCCTAATTAACTTGATGATCTCATTTATGTTGGTTAACATTGCTCTTCATTTTAAATATTATATTGTTCTTTCATGGGTTTTTTTGCACTACAAATAAGGTATGTGCAGTGTGCATAGGAATTTATTTTTCCTATGCACACAGGAATTTACTGTTCTTTTTTCCCCAAAATATTGTCCAGCCTCCCAACAGCTTGAGGGACCGTGAACCAGCCGTCTGCTTAAAATTTGAGGACCCCTGCTCTAACTCTTGGGAATCCTATTTTTCTAACAGGAAATGAATAATAGAGATATTCTTTCCATCTTTAATTAAATGAAGGTGTGAAGATCCCAATTTTTAATGGCTTGAGCTACAGAGGGTATTTCCGTTAAGCATTCAAAAACCTATATATATATTATTTTACTGAAATAATGCATGTTGCTTAATGTGACCAAAAGTTGAACATTTTTCCCTTATTAAAGACAGAGAGGGAGAAAGAGAGACCGGGATAAAAGGAAGGGGAGCGCTGATGGGATTTAATGGGATTTAAAGCAAAGCTGAAACTGCATAACAGAAAATAGATTTCAAAAAGCATGAGGTGGAATTTTAGAAGATATTGCACAGTTGTGAAAGTTGACTTGGAGGTCAGAGCACTGCTCTGAATAAATATACTCAGTTCAGCAATAAGTGTATTGAAATTGAACAGCCAGGCTTGCTAAATATCTGCTGTTATCATGTAACATGACACATATTCTCTTCTATTTAATCTCAGATGGCTTTTGTAATGTAATGCTCAAAGGGCTTAGGAATCCAACAATCAGGCCCCAAGAATTTATTTTGCAGGCAGTTTGGACCACCATCTTGGAAGCCTTCTGAGTTTTGCGGGAGGGCATCTTCAGCTAATTTCTATGCTTTTGAAATTTTGGTATTCTTGGTAAGACTAATAAAATTGTTCCATTGACAACAAGACTGCAAGTGGCAAAAACTCACAATTTATTAAGTAAGAAATCATGTTAGCAATTACAATCTGTTTATAATAACAATGAGAAAGGCTTATTTCTCTGTTACCATTGCATCTGCACACTGTTGGCTAATCAAGTTATTTCAAATAAACCTGCAAGTTTGCAAGATTTGCATTAGATTCAGGAGGGATGTACACTGCCATATAATGAAGTTTGAAACTTAGATAATAAAATCATTGCATTCATTTTAATGGATGCCATGCTTAGTGAGAGAATTAGATGTAACAACAATATTATTCAGGTAAGTTATTCTGGATACATTTCAGTTTGTGCAGCCTTATAATTTAGGCACTTTTCTTGCAAGTGTGAAGCTTACCACATTTTTTGGGAACTTTGTCCCACCAAGTTATAGAAATCTACCAGATCTGGGTGTATATCTGGTCAATTGATGTTTGGTGATGAATCATTCAAACTTCCCTTTAAAACATAGTTGTTTGTTTATCTGATTTGAGATAACTATTATCCAGTATCTACACAAAGCATTCTTGAGTAAGATACTGGAAAAATTAGTAGCCTCTTGGATGATACAGATTATTTGGCTTCATTCAAAATCTGAGAAGTCCTGTTTGAGAGAACAGAAAGAGCCCTGGTTGCCCTTTTGGGTAATGTTCAGAAATGGCTCACAATTACCCACACAAAACTACAGCCTCTCAGAAAAGAACTTGATCTTAATTGGCCAGGTTGACCATGGGCACCTCCTAGATGAAGCAGCATAACTGATATCCTTTCCCAGATAAGTTCTGTTTGGCCAAATGCTTCTGAACTTGCTTGTTTCTTGACTCTGCCCTCTGATCTAGATCACTGTTGGGTCATTGCTCCTGGCTTTCCTAGTTCCCCTGAGACCCTGGGTTGCTCTCCACTCCTCGCCCCTTGGATCTGGCTCCTGATTCTTGCTAGAAAGCTGTTCACACCCTAGTCCTGATCATTATTTTTGCTGGAGAATGGATGATACCACCATATTTCGCATTCCTAAAGGATTGAGAAGTACAGTATAACTCTCTTATTTACACATTCAACATCCATGGTTTCCCTTAACTGTACTCTAAGAAATATTCCCACCACAAAAATGTTTGTAGGCACTCTTGCTCCTCCAGTCTGATTCTATGGCATGCCTCTGGCCCAGGTACAATCAAAATACAGAATGGGCTATTATTCACATTTTCACTATGAGGAGTCTTTTAATGTATCCCTTGCAGATATGGGAGCTGTGTGATATAGTACTGTTGAGGAGTCACTACTTCTTGGAGTGTCAGACTCAGAACGTGGTATCCGGGAACTTCTGTTCCATGACATTACTTTTGGAATGGTTTCTCAAGTTTCTGCCTCATCTTGCCCCATGCTCTATGATATTTATGTCAGGGGTTGCAATTCACGATAGTCTAATTGAGTAGTTCCCAAACTTATTTGGCCTACTGCTCCCTTTCCAGAAAAAATATTACTCAGCACCCCCTGGGGGGTGTGGCTTAGAGGGATGGGCGTGGCTCCTGTTCAAGAGGGCAGGACTGAGCCTCTCCCCTAGTCCAAGATGCAGGGCTGGGAGGGGGAGGTAGGCGGGGCCACAAATGGGTGGCCAGGACTGGAATGGGCGGAGTTACGAGCTCTGAGGCAGGGATGAGCTTTTATCCCTGTCCTGCGATGCCTGCGAGGACACAGGGGGCAAGGCTAGAGGAGGGGGTGGGGCTACTTCCCAAGTGCCTGATGGGGCTGAACTTCTATACCCTGTCCCGTGTTCTAACAAGCACCTCAGGGGAGGTATACAGAGGCTAAGCCCTGTCTTGTGCTGTTGGGAAGAGGCCCCATCCCCGCCCCTATCCCTGCCCTTTAGTCCTAAAACGCCTCTCAGGAGAGGTATAGAGGGTCAGCCCTGTCTCGGGCTCTTGGAAGGAGGCCCCCCTGCAATAAATAAAGTCACTAAAGGTATTC
The DNA here is from genome assembly GCF_035594765.1 of Anolis carolinensis. Classification (NCBI taxonomy): domain Eukaryota; kingdom Metazoa; phylum Chordata; class Lepidosauria; order Squamata; family Anolidae; genus Anolis; species Anolis carolinensis. The sequence goes on from NC_085845.1 coordinate 158,369,512, forward strand.
TCATGTCACATGTTTTCTTTTAGAGATGCACCAATTTCAGACCACTGAAAGTCAACATGAAACCACCAATGCTGTATTACAAGAGAAATATGTATTACATTGTAAAGACGTAGTACAAATGATTGTCAGGCTTTATCATTTGTGTTCTATCCCTTTTCTTCAAATATCATGCACAAAAATGCACAAAGGTGTTCCAATATTTTCAATAAACTAATGAGAAGGGGAAGGCTCATGTTGGATGAGTCAATTGTATACTGGGATGCTGTGGCCCCTCCACCCCTCACTATCTAAATAGGTAGAACCATTCAACAATTATCTCAGAAAAGCTTATGCACTCTTGGACAGAGAGATCTCTTAACTACTAAACATTAATGATCTGATGCTTTGTTAACATTAACTTTCATGGTGCAGGGACAATAATCCAGTTTTTAACATCAATAAGACCAAGGAGCTTATAGTGGATGATAGACCAGAAATCCAGTCATAAAAGGGGACCAAGTGGAGCAGATGGCAAGTTTCAAGTTCCTGGATGTCACTGTTAAGGAGGATTTCACCTGGAGCACCCATACAGCAGTGTTGCTTAGAGAGCTCAGCAGAAACTGTACTACCTGAGACTCTTAAGGAACCAACAACTGAATGAAAAGCTGCTGGTGTCTTTCTATCACTGTGCACATGGTTTGGTAACTGCACAGTGGCAGATAAGAAGGCACTCCACAGTGTCACCATTTCTGTACAGAGAATCATTGGTTGCCCTCTCCCCTCCTTGGAAGAACTTTATAGGTCCCGTAGCCTTAAGAAAGCTCAGAGCATTGTTGGGGATCCATCTCACCTGGCATATTCTTTGAATTATTACCTTCTGGCAGATGGTAACAGGATGACAAAGGCAAGGACAAACAGCTTTTATCATAGAGCTGTAACTATATTGAACTCCATGGCTTTGCATTGATGTGGCATTGGGGGCTGTGCGGTGGTGGTGGACACATGGAGGGATGGGTATGTTGTTTTGTGATGTGTTTTGGGGAAAGCATTTAATTTCATTGTACAATGTACAATGACAATAAAGTTATTCAAAGTTATTCAAATTCAATTAAATATGTGACTAAAAAAATTCTTAAAGAATAAAAAGATCTAACAAAAAAGTTTTATGCGATTAGAAGTCAAAATTCTTCTGTCAATCTTTTGGTGTTGGCTACTGTTCATGGGTCAAAAGCCAAACTGGGTGATATCCAGGAAGTTAATAAGGGCCAGATGTAACTGAATTTGTATAATGAGCATCTCTTTTATCGACAGTGGAACTCTCTGCCCTGGAGTGTGGTGGAGGCTCCTTCTTTGGAGGCTTTTAAGCAGAGGTGGGATGGCCATCTGTCGGGGGTGCTTTGAATGTGATTTTCCTGCTTCTTGGCAGGGGGTTGGACTGGATGGCCCATGAGGTCTCTTCCAACTCTATGATTCTATTATTCTAAACAAAGAGGTAAACTATATATTATAAATGAAAGTATTCAATGTTAAATCTGAAATTAGAGCCAAAAATAGATTTGAACTTTCTGAAAGTGATTACAAAATAAAGCTGATGTATGTAGGATGTATTCTGTGTTCTGGTAACACTTGCAAAACATTTCTTCTCAGACAGGAAAACTACTGATATAATCTGATATAATGCAATGTGAAACAGAATACTTTTAAACTTACTCTTGTGTTATTTCTTTCAGCCTTCAGTTCAGAAATTTCTTCTTCTTTTTCCAGTAGTTGTTCCCTGCATGCATTTAGTTCTTTTGTAAGTGCAGCAAATTCCTGCAAAAGCAGAGAAGATATATAATAAATGAAATTGAAGTATTATATTGGAACACTTTATCATTTTGATTTAATCTCATGTTACAGAAACAATAGAATTAAAATCTGGTCACAGAACGTGTGCAGAGAGATAGCACAAGGACAAAACAAATTACACATGCAAACAATGATTTGGAAGTATATACATTTGTTAAGATTGCAGTTGTACAAGTTGGCCTGACATGGGGCACAGAGCTAGTGAACTAATAATTTGATTGAATTGGTTAATCAAATCAAACCACTTGATGCCAGGTCAGGGAATTGGCAAGAGACGATGACTTAGGAAACCAATCAGGTGCACAGCCACCGTATGGCTCCTTACCACTTGGGGGTGAGACAAACTATGCCTCTGCACTAGGTGTGATTCTGTATGTCTCCTGCCATGGCTGAATGGGACCCTTATTCAACCCTTTTCCTCCAAAACTTGATATTGTCCATATCACATCACACCAAGTGATGATGAAAAGAAGATGGAGATTTATAGCTACTGGTCTATGTTGCAGCCAAATAATAAAAGATGTTATCCAATGTAGCATTTCAATGTCACAAAACAAAAATCTACCATTACAGATCCAACAAAATAATCCTACTAAAATTAATAATAGCCATAGCTAACGAAAAAGCCTATACAACAAAGTAAAACATATAAAGTAAAACTTTCTTGCCCATAGATTTGATATATACAGTTACCCACACTCCAAAATAACCTACCCGCTAATAAGTCTTTATGAGTTTCTTAAGATCCTCCTATGTGATTCTATAATACGCTTCTGGCTCCAGTATAGTTAAAATATATTATTCAGGGTTTATTAAGGGACTCTTTGTGTGTGTATGGTTTAACCAATTAATTATTTTACTGCATTATAAACGCTTATCAAATCATTGCATATTAATAATGAAATTGCTTATTGGTAGCTTAATTAAACCACATTAAACCAATTAATGTCATCTGCAGAAAATATCAGTATACATTTTGGAGTTGTTTTTAAAGGAAGCTTAGGCTTTAATCAAGCTAATAAACTATAGGTTTAATTTTTTTTTTTTACATTTTTGAAAGAGAGAAATTGTTTATCATTCTGATGCACTTGACATTTAAACTAAAAGATTTTGGGTTTCTGCCAACCTCATCTCATAAGAGAACCAAATTAGTGTTTTGGCTTAAGTGCTTTTAGTTGATGACCAGCTCATTATTATTATTAGAAAGGAACATGATTTGCATTATCATCAAATTACACTATTATGTTTTGTTTGTTGGCCTGATCCCAGAAGGGCAGTTGGTTCTCGCAGAAGCAGAGGCAGCAGGAGGACATTTTTGCTCCCTGGCTTCAGGTAGGATTTGGCTAAGATTTGGCTAACGGCGCGCGCGAAAAAGGCACCTTTACTAACTATCCTTTGCAGTACATACAGGAAACAAAGCAACATAAACAAATACACAAAGAGGTGGTTTGTTGCAGTCTGCACATAAAGTGCGTGCATATTACTTAACTGTACAAAGATCCCACTTGGCCACCACGCTCACCAAGAGATGCAACAAAAGCAAAACATTCCCATCACATGCACCAGCTGTGGCATGTTCCGCTTTTTCACACAAAAACTAGACAACTACATCTGCTCCAAATGCAAAGAGATGACTCTGATGGAGCAGAGGATCCAACAGCTCGAGCACCGTATTAAGACCCTTAAGGACATTCAGGCACTCGAGCTCTTCTTGGACACTGCACAACACGCTGCTGTAGATCTGCAGCCTGCATCACACCAACACCACCAAGACCATGATCAGGAACCTTATGGGGAGATCAACTCAAAGGTAGACAACCCTCAGGCTTGGAAGGAGGTCACCCATAGAAGGAGACACAGGACCAGGCAGCCTCCGCAGAACTCCTCTGCTCAGCTGCATTTACACAACAGATTTGAAATTCTTACATCATTAACATACAATCAGGAAACACATCTTGTGGAGGACCACAGTTTCTTAGATACCACTCAGTGGACCACCCTGGATCAATGCGCAGGGGATAGCCCTGACGGGGACAGTGCATCACCACAGTCACACTTACGTAATCATGCAAATGCTCCATCCCCAATCATAGACCAGGAGCAACAGGAACATCCTTGGGAGAGTAATGGGCTCTCGGATGTATCTCAATGGATTGTCATTGATGAATGCACTGGGGATGTTGAGGAGGAGGACAACACTTTACACCTACATGATTCACTTCAACAGGAACACTCTTCAGGGGACATACACACTGTCTTGCACAAAAGGGACCCTGTCAATCCTCAAAGGAAACAGGTCTTGGTAGTAGGTGACTCCCTCCTTAGAGGAACGGAAGCCATCATTTCCAGACCGGATGGGATGGCTCGAGAAACATGCTGCCTCCCGGGGGCAAAAATACACCATATCACTCAGAGGCTCAGCAGGCCCCTAAAGCCCCATCACCCTCCCCACCTTATGTTGATTCATGTAGGTACCAATGACACCGCTAGGCATACTTTTCAAAAGATCACAAATGATTTTCAAGCTCTGGGAACAAAGCTAAAACTGTATAATGTACATGTGATCTTTTCATCCCTCCTCCCCGTTGTAGGACACGGCTCTACAAGGGCCGGAAAAATAGTACAGGTCAATAACTGGCTCAGAAAATGGTGTCAAGAGGAGCATTTTGGCTTCCTTGACCATGGTCTACTCTTCCAAGAGGATGGACTACTGGCAAGCGATGGGGTGCATCTCACACAAGTAGGAAAACATCTTTTTGCACACAGACTCACAAACCTCATCAGGCGCACTTTAAACTAGATCCACTGGGGGAGGGGAACAACAGCCTGGCGAACACTATATTACCCACGACCACAGGGAACTGCCAAAAGGCTAAACGGAGGGCTGCACAAACACAGCAAGGACCAAGTACAGAGAGCACAATAATCCCAAATAAACAGCTCAAGGGGAGGTCACAGGGGCTTACATGTCTTTACACTAATGCTCAGAGCATGGGAAATAAGCAAGACGAACTCCAACTCCTAGCACAGCACCACACATACGATGTCATAGGCATCACTGAAACCTGGTGGGATGACTCCCATCACTGGAATTTAACCATTGAGGGCTATAACCTCTTTCACAGAAATAGAACAAAGGGGAGAGGAGGGGGAGTAGCTTTATATGTCAAAAACAGTTACGTTGCAGAAGAAATGCAAGACTGTAATCCGGGAAACCAGCTTGAAAGCATCTGGATAAGAATCAAGGGAACCGGGACTCAAAAAGATCTTGTCGTGGGTGTCTACTACAGACCTCCGAGTCAGGATGAAGGGCTTGATGAAGCCTTCTGTCAACAGCTGACCAAACAGGCACAAAGAAGAGATATAGTAGTCATGGGCGATTTCAATTATCCCGATATCTGCTGGAAAACAAACTCAGCCAAGAGTACAAAGTCCAACAAATTCCTCACTTGCCTTGCAGATAATTTTATGGTCCAGAAGGTAGAAGAGGCAACAAGGGGATCAGCAACTCTTGATCTAATCTTAACAAATGTGGAAGACCTGATCAATACAGTTGAAGTGGTTGGATCCTTAGGGGCAAGTGACCATGTGCTCCTGCAGTTTGCAATACAAAGGAATGCTGAAACTAAGACAAGTCAAACACGCATTCTGGACTTTAAGAGAGCTGACTTCCAAAAAATGAAGGAATTACTGAGCGGCATTCCATGGACGCCGATATTAAAAAACAAGGGAGTTAAGGATGGATGGGAGTTTTTCAAAAGTGAAATACTCAAGGCGCAAATGCAAACAGTGCCAACAAAGAAGAAAAATAAGACAAGTGCAAAGAAGCCAGAATGGATGTCCAAAGAACTTCTAACTGAGCTAAAGCTCAAAAGTGACATGCACAAGAAGTGGAAAAGGGGAGAAATCACCAAAGAAAAATGCAAACGTATAGCCAACACCTGTAGGGAAAAGGTTCGCAAGGCTAAAGCGCAAAATGAGCTCAGGCTTGCCAGGGACATAAAAAACAACAAAAAAGGCTTTTTTGCTTACGTTGGTAGAAAAAGAAAGAAAAAGGAGGCGATAGGGCCATTGCAAGGAGAAGATGGGGTGATGGCGACAGGGGACAGGGAAAAGGCAGAACTACTTAATGCCTTCTTTGCCTCGGTCTTCTCACAAAAAGAAAGCCATCTTCAACCTCAGCAACATGGAATGGACGAAGGATTGGGGGAAATCCAACCCCAAATAGGGAAACAAGTTGTCCAGGAACACCTGGCCACTCTAAACGAATTCAAGTCCCCAGGGCCAGATCAGCTACATCCAAGAGTATTGAAGGAACTAGCGGAAGTTATTTCAGAACCACTGGCAATTATCTTCGAGAGTTCTTGGAGAACGGGAGAAGTCCCAGCAGATTGGAGGAGGGCGAATGTGGTCCCTATCTTCAAGAAGGGAAAAAAGAATGACCCAAAGAATTACCGTCCGGTCAGCCTCACATCAATACCAGGCAAAATTCTGGAAAAGATCATTAAGGAAGTGGTCTGCAAACACTTAGAAACAAATGCGGTCATTGCTAATAGTCAACACGGATTTACCAAAAACAAGTCATGCCAGACTAATCTGATCTCTTTTTTCGATAGAGTTACGAGTTGGGTCGATACAGGGAATGCTGTGGATGTAGCGTACCTGGATTTCAGTAAGGCCTTCGACAAAGTCCCCCACGACCTTCTGGCAAATAAACTAGTAAAATGTGGGCTAGACAAAACTACGGTTAGGTGGATCTGTAATTGGCTAAGCGAACGAACCCAAAGGGTGCTCACCAATGCGTCGTCTTCATCATGGAAAGAAGTGACAAGTGGAGTGCCGCAGGGCTCTGTCCTGGGCCCGGTTCCGTTCAACATCTTTATTAACGACTTAGACGAAGGGTTAGAAGGCACGATCATCAAGTTTGCAGACGACACAAAACTGGGAGGGATAGCTAACACTCCAGAAGACAGGAGCAGAATTCAAAACTATCTTGACAGACTAGAGAGATGGGCCGAAACTAACAAAATGAAGTTCAACAGGGACAAATGCAAGATACTTCACTTCGGCAGAAAAAATGGAAATCAAAGACACAGAATGGGGGACGCCTGGCTTGACAGCAATGTGTGCGAAAAAGACCTTGGAGTCCTTGTGGACAACAAGTTAAACATGAGCCAACAATGTGATGCGGCTGCTAAAAAAGCCAATGGGATTCTGGCCTGCATCAATAGGGGAATAGCGTCTAGATCCAGGGAAGTTATGCTCCCCCTCTATTCTGCCTTGGTCAGACCACACCTGGAATACTGTGTCCAATTTTGGGCACCACAGTTGAAGGGAGATGTTGACAAGCTGGAAAACGTCCAGAGGAGGGCGACTAAAATGATTAAGGGTCTGGAGAACAAGCTCTATGAGGAGCGGCTTAAAGAGCTGGGCATGTTTAGCCTGCAGAAGAGAAGGCTGAGAGGAGACATGATAGCCATGTACAAATACGTGAAGGGAAGTCATAGGGAGGAGGGAGCAAGCTTGTTTTCTGCTGCCCTGCAGACTAGGACACGGAACAATGGCTTCAAACTACAGGAAAGGAGATTCCACCTGAACATCAGGAAGAACTTCCTCACTGTGAGGGCTGTTCGACAGTGGAACTCTCTCCCCGGGGCCGCGGTGGAGGCTCCTTCTTTGGAGGCTTTTAAGCAGAGGCTGGATGGCCATCTGTCGGGGGTGCTTTGAATGCGATTTCCTGCTTCTTAGCAGGGGGTTGGACTGGATGGCCCATGTGGTCTCTTCCAACTCTACTATTCTATGATTCTATGATTCTATGAAACATAAGAGCCCAAATGTGCATTTCCCCCCCAATGATTACACAATGTACCAAAACCCTGTGTGGAATAGGAACATTTATTTTATGCTGATTGGGTTGTAATGGGTGGTTTCCAATGTACTTTCCAACCTTCATTTTGCAGAAACATTATTAGTTGCCAACTGGGAGCCTGTAATGTTTAGATGTATGATGACTGCACAAGTATATAGACTTCATAGATTCCATGTACCACTTCAAGGACACATATACATCAGACTTTGACCTATTTTTTTAATTATGTTTATTCATATCCTGTTTTTTTTCTCCACCAGGAGACTCATTTTTCTGTCCTGTTTTTCCACAGACAACCATCCAATGTGGAAGCTAGAATTTACCACTTTATAGGATCCCACACCCTAGTCCATATGTTAAACAGTGGACTAGTGACATGTTTTGAAGCACAGATATTCAGGACAGCAAAAAGATCTGTTGCTGTGGGGACAGCAAATTCATTCTGATTTTACAACTACACCTCCCATACCTATTTTAAATAGTAGGGATGTGCGATCCATAAAAAATTGGTTTACAAGTCATTACAAAACTGGGGGGGAGTACTGGTGTTTCATTTCTAGATAATTTCTAAAGTATAGTTACTGAAAAATTTGTTACTATAATGAGAGTAACGAGATTTCATTACTATTTCGTTACATTAATTGCACACAATTACTATTATTGGGGAAATTTCAGGGGCTTTTTTCTCCCTAATTTTACAGCTATTGGGATGAAGGTCGCTACAATCGTAGAACACATTTACCACTCTTAGCCCGCTACATTTCAGAATGTTTCACTTATCCACTGATTTTTTTTGGGAATTTTCAAAGTTTTTATAAACAACATTTTTTTAATAATAAAGAAAATATGTTCCTAGTTCGAAAGTATTATTTTCTGTTTAATGTGTAGTCCTTACTTTGAAAGTAGTTGTTCTACAATGGGAACGTTGTTTTTGTGTCAAAAACTTTGTTAAATGGGTGGATGATGATGTCAAATTGGTGGACTGGATAGCAAAATGTGCTGTAACATGATGCAGAGAAATGTTTTTGCAGTTTAATAAACTTTTGCCATGTTTTTATGATAAAACCAATTAGGAAATGATATATATATAGCCCAGGAACAAAAATCATAGTGTTGAAGATCAAATTTATTGGAACTCTGGCTGGCTATGAAGGGGCAAATCTCTCTGATGTTGTGCAGTGCACTGCATTCTGGAAAATGTAGTTTAGGGCAGAGCCTTTTGAATTCTCTGGCATAGGGCTCCTCAGTTTTCAAACTACATTTCCCAGAGTTCTGTGCTGTTCCCAGCAAACACTGCTCCCTCTTTTGACTGCTCCTAATGGTAATACTCCATTAATTTACAGAGGAAAGGCAAGGCACTAAGACAGCCTTTTTGGCTTTGCTTTGCTTTGCTTCCTTGCACTGAATATAAATCTGATTTTGGAAGCCTTCCGAGATTTACAAAACTAAAACAAAAAAAGTATGGGGTAAGTTTCAATTCTTAAATTTTTGGCGCAGACTACACCCACATATCAGATATCACCTCATAAGTATGAATTAAACAAATTTGATCTGAATTATGAGGACAAAGGAAAAATACTATTAAATAGTATAGGAGGTCACTCTGTGCTAAATGTGGGAGAACCTTTGTAAAACTTGGATGATGAACAGTAATAAAACCAAAAGGAGATTGGTCACTCTACAGCAGCAGATATATTGGTTCACCCCAACAAGTGCTCAGTCATGATCGTTTATGTATCTGTACTCCCAAGAAAACTTCAAAAATGCAAGCAGGTGTGGATATCCATAACAATACTGTAGTTCTAGCAATTTTTATTTCTACCAAGAGCAAGCATTTTGTAATTCAAGTCCACAAATGCTTTGCATTATAATGAGGGCAAAACATAATGAGGATAGCTCACAATAATCACTGGGATAATAACTCTTTCCCTACCCCACAACTGTGGGGATTTGCAGCTAAGCTTAGATGGAAGAGGAAAGCTTGAAGTAGGTAGCAGATGTCATCATCATTGCTGTCTGGCACTTCAACCCACAAGCCCTGGCTTCATTACACAATTTCCACCACCAGTTCCCTGGGATTCTGTAGCTTCAGTGAACATAAGAAAATTCAATCACAGCTTGGTAAACTGTGAGGATTGGGGGATGCAGGGATAACCAAATATATGATTTTTTGGTCATCAGAAAATAAAAGAAGATACAGAATCGATCAATGAGTAGTAAGAATACAAGCAAAATTGCATAGGTGTCAAATGGAATTCTTCCCTATCTCTAGTGGCAATGAAATCAATGTAGTAGTTTAGAGCACCATGTTTTGAACAGAACAAAAGCAAAATGTTGGTGTTTCTTTTGGGCAGAATTCATAATAAGGGGGTGCAATGTCTTTCTGTGTAACTTTTAAAAATTACAGTATGAAATATTATCTTAGATTCCTCAGGGGTCACTGATTGAACAAAAACATGTTCCTACTTGACAATTAACAAAGGGCAGCACACTAAGTTGAATGAGCTCAATTAAGTATGCTATACAATCCAAAACTATGGCATGCAAATGTATACAGTTATTACAGTTTGTGCTAGTAAGTTTTATTTAAGTGGAGAATATATACAATGATTTCATTGCTTGGTTTTAATGTCACTCTCTTAAGACTTTTGTTGCTGCTGATATACTTGGTCTACAGAATGCACCTAGTTGTTATATCTCCTCTGTTTTGAAAAAGAACAGACAAGATCATTCTCAAGGGTATATCAGCAGGCCTTTTGCAGAAAATATCTTACTGAAAAACTGAGTTTGCCTTTCATCTTTACAATGAGATTATTTCTGTTATATTTGGCTTTTGAAAGATGGGTTAATAGAAGGATAAGAGATCAGTTTATCAGTTTTGAATTCATGCTTTTAAAAAACACAGGTAAATGTCAATTTCTGATGTTAAAATTATTTCCAAGACTGTCATGTTGCTTAATGCTTACATGCTCTCTGCAGTAACAGAATGCCTAATAAAAGAAAATAAATAAATATTCCTTCACAAAAATAAATCAGATAAATACATGATTTTGTTTTGCTCAATTACGTAACAGTTTGTGATGATAATGACCTCTGCTCTGTATTTTCCTCGTAGATGCACAGAAACCAAAGAGATACTGTCATATAGAATTATTGTTTGCTTCAGAAATGTTACATGGTCAGTCATAGTTTAGAAGGCCTGAAGGTAAAATCAGCTGCAGAATTAATACAGTTTGACAGAACTGCACTCTTAAAGTTTATATATAACCTGTCAGGTTATGACACCAATTAAAATTAATTCCTCCTTTATATTAAAATTTGAAGACTAAATGTGTGCTACACATAACATCTAATTTAACCTTTTGGTATCATGTATTTTGACCATTGAAAATTGCCCTGAATATTTCAAATGAAATAAATACACAGGTGAAAGGGGAATATCAATTAGTTTATGGATGCAGCATAGGATTTCATAAAGATTTTGTAACATAGGGTTTCAAGCCAATATCCAGGTGTCGGGGAAAGAGAAAGTAAGATCAGAAGAGACATTGGACAAGATGATCCTACCAAATGACCTAGCTCATTTTTTTTCCTCAGATTTGGCTGTATACATTCATTTGTCACTACTATTGAAGCAAGATTTAGCTGCCAATCTAGTCAGATTCAAAAATGAGGGAATGCCATTTTGTTTGTTGCCTAAGGCAGCAAAATATCATGGAAAAACAGAACTGACAAATATATGGAGATCCATTTCCATTTGTGTTTACTATGCATGGTTTCCAGTGCAAAAAAATGATAAGTGTCAATAAATATTCCCACTGTGTCCTAGCCATTTAATTGGACAAAATTCTTCCTTGTGCATTAACTTTAATATCAAACAAACATTCACATTTCAGATGTACTAAGACAAGTTGATCTGTTGACCTCTTTGGGAAAAGGAAGAAAAACTGTACAAACATGGTGTTGTCTCCTTATTTTTAAGATATGTAGACGAGTCAACTGAACTAAACTCCCCCTCCTCAATTGGTAATATCACAAATAAATCGGCACTGAGAACAGTATTTAGAAATCCAGATATTTGTCATCTAACTATGTTACTTGACTCACTGAACTGTGAATGAACCAGTAAATTTGGGGAGAGAGAAGCTCAGCATATGGATTATAAGGCACACTTAACAGGAGCACAATGGTTAACTCTGCCATAAAACTGACATTTCTCGAGATGGGTCCCAATAATGTCATTTGTCATCACTTCTGTCATAGTGTGACATAATCATATGTTGCAACAGAGCAGTTTTCTCAAGAAAGGGGATGAGAGGATAATAGCAACAACAAGAACAGTGTTCTTATAGGCTACATGTATTAAATGTTGTAAAGTATAAACAAATACAACAATCATTACAGCATAACTAATTTGGAGACTGCATATTATCTAAGGCTGACAGTGAATTTGGCTTAGCTATGACTGATACGAGTTCTGCCCTTTTCTACACCAGCATATTGTATTACTTCTCAATAAAAATATTATTTTTGTGTTATTGTTGAATTCATAAAATGACTTGATAAATCATTTCATTTCTAAACCTACTGCAACAGTTGCAGTTACTTTTCTGCTTCACCAAATTATATGATTTGAAGCAACTTCAAATACTGCAAAAAGCTGTGATAAAAAAGCTGTTTTCTGTCATCCACTCATAAATCCCTTCCAGACACGACCCATATCCAAACGATACCTCACGTAAAAGCGAAGTAATTCAAGACACGAAGGTAAACCTTGCTTTGTCCCGAATTATTTAGATACCCCATTAGATCTAGGCCTTCATGAAAAGACCCATGTTTCATTGGTACCTATTGATCTATTCACATTTGCATGTTTTCGAACTTTTAGGTTGATAGAAGCTGGGGCTAACAGTAGGAGCTCACTCCACTCCCTGGATTCGAACCACCAACCTTTTGGTCAGCAAGTTCAACAGCTCAACAGTTTAATCAGCTGCACCACTGGGGGCTACTATTATAGGGCCTAGGTGACTTTTAAATGATACCACACTTAAAACAAAGGTATGGCTTAATAAATTAATCTTTTCTTTAACTTGCAGCATTTAATTTTCCAGATATTCCGGCCACTTGCACCAAATTATGTAAACATTTTTATGATAGGCCATGGGCCTGAGTCACCCTTAATATGACTTGAGAGTCACAGAGTGTCACCTTAGCCATTCTCTTAGATGTAAAAATAGATCCTTTTCCAGTTGTGTTATTCATACTTATTTTGCATGGAGATTCAAAAGACACTTTTAAAAATGAAGCTACTTCAGCGGGTCCAATTTGAATTATTTTTCATCATGATATCCAGTTTTAAAAATATATATCGTAGCATTCAAGAGCTAGCAAGGAAAAATCAAAGGTTATGCTAGAAGTAAGAATTCTTCAGTAAGAAAGAAAAAAATCTTCTTTTTGTGTGTATAGGATTCTGACATATGGTGATCCTATCCTAGATTTCTTCAAAGAAGATTCATCATTGTACTTCTCTTAAAGTGAGACTGAGATTTGGCAAAAGTCACACACAAAAATTACATGGCAAAACAGAGGTCTGAACCATGGTGTCCTATTGCACATTTACACGGGCCAAATACTCTGATGCTGATCCAGAGTGGAATACTCCAGATCAGCTCCAGATCAGCATCCTGTCTCCATACTGCTGCAGTGGTAGGAGAAAGGAACCCACACCATGGAGTGAGCTCAAACCTTGTTTGGCCCTGTTGGGCAGCCACCCTTACTTTCTCCCCTTTCTTTTCTGAGTCATGATGCAACTTTTGCAAATATTGGTAAAGGAGATGAGCAATGAATAAAAGCATTTTGGCTGCCACTTCAATGGTGACAATAATGGTAAGTGCCATCCTCTCTGTTTTGGGCCATGGAACCCAGGGAAAGTGGGTTGGCTAGTTTCAATTCAGAACCAGCTGTGCTGTTTATATATCTCCCAAGTGCATGGAATCTCTGGAGCATTCCTTGATTTTGGCTAACAAGAGGAAGGAAGACCATGTTGAGTGGCTTTACCCAGTGTTTGAGGCAAATCAACTCCATGCATCAAGTGGACACCAAAATTCTATTCAGCTCTGTCCTGGGTTATATGGCCTATGTGGATGGATCCCTACAATCCTATTCCAGCACTCAAACCACTTCACCAAACTGGCCAATTTTTACTAGTTTTAAAAATATTTTTTTCTGGAAAAAATAGTTCAAAGTAACTAATCCATTTTTAATTTCTGCATGCCATATGTAATATATCTCTACAGTTTAGAGCAGGCAAATTAAGGCCCGGGACTGGATACGGCCCCCTGGACACTTTATTTTTGTTAGTGTATAACTATAGTAGTAAACAAATAAAATAAAAATATATGTAAATAATAGACTATTTAAAATATTTTAGCCTTTAGAATGGAGGGAATTATGTCACAATTGTAATGGAAAAAAGAACATAGTTGCCTGTAGACAGATTTGAATAGTAACAAATTATTCACTGTTAGTCCTGTCACTCTATAGAAATGAAGGATGGCAAAGGAAAACAATTCAATCATATAACCCAATAAAACAAAGGGAAGGTCAAAACACAGACTGTCAATACTGTTGCTATTTTGATTATATTTAGCACGACTAACCCAGGCCACATATTAAATCAGCTTTGGCCTGTATACAATAAATCAAGGAATGTTTTTTAAAAAAAACTAGCAATGTGAATAACAATTTTAAAGCAAAAAGTAATTTTCTGTTCATTGTCACCCTCTAATCTAGATCCTGCTCAAAATAAAGTATTTTTAAGAACACCAGTAAAGCTGTCTTTCAGCCCACAAAAGGACTTGTATCTGTGGAGTAATCTATATGAATATTATTGAAAAAAATCCATTGTATTTTCTTTGACCAATTTCTTTAAGTGTTTGGGGGAGTTGGGTTAGGTGAGGATTATATATGGACTTTTCTAACATAACCATAGGAACCTTGTGGAAGGGATAGTGAATGTGTGATGCTCTTGAAGGCATTGGATTGTCAATCTATATGTCATTCAGAACTGAAGGGTGCTACAGACCTGTAATATATACAAGCTACAGATTAACTACTCCTGTCTAAATAGTTCTGAAAATGAAAGACATGTACAGTTAATTTCAAGAACAACCTTCCCTTGTCCCAGACCTTCTAGATAATTTGGACTATAAATATGCAGAACTTAGTCTGTGGAACCATGGCCTCAAACATCAGGTTGACACCATTCTCGTGGGACTTCTGGTGGGTGGCTCAAACTATATCATTCTTTGGCATTTAAAATTGGGTGGGGTTTTCTGTTTGATTTATTGGCCTTTAAAATTGTTTTGAGTTTTTTAAAAGAATAGTTTAACAATATTCTTGGCTATCATTTTGGAGACTTTGCTGAGCAAAACAAAACAAAGATATCTCCCCAAATTGATCCGAACCCCACTCCCATAGAGCCAAAGACAAGGACCCTTGGGGAGGGAGGGTTCCGGAGCTGGGGTGCTGCCATCGAGGGCAAGTTTGGGGAGGAGGAGATGCGGCCAAAATGTTCATCCCAGGGAGAAGCGCAACAGAGGTTTTGCAACCCTGAGGCAAGATAGCCTGGATAGCCAAAATGACAGGCCACCAGAGCTTAAAGTCCTGCTGATAAATGTCAGGTCCCTAAATGGTAAAACAGCTGCTATCCAGGATTTAACCCTGGATGAATAAGCAGAACTGACTTACATAACTGAAACCTAGGAGGATGAACTGGGGGGGGGCAACCTCAGCCAGCTTTGCCCACCGGGTTTCAGGGTACTTCAGCAGGCTATGCCTGGGGGGCAGGAAGGTGGGGTTATGGTGGTCTATCGTGAGCACATCTGCATGATCAAATGTCCTATACCTCAATTGTCTAACTTTGAGAGTGTCCAGCACCAAACTTTGGAGTCCAACACCAAAAAAAAATGTACAACGTCAGAATAGAAACAAATACATTTAAGTATTAGGAAACACTGTCAAAAGCAAAGTTAAAACTCAGTATTGAATATGATAATTAAAACAATATCAAACATTTATATGCTGACAATAGTAAATACTGAAATAAATATTAAAGCCTTCTAAGACTGTGACACCATCTTGCTTTGTAAGCCATCCTGAGTCCCTCTGGGAGATGGTGGCGGGGTGTGTGTGTGCGTGCGTATGTATGTATGTATGTGTGTGTGTGTGTGTGTGTGTATAAGTAAATAACAACAAAACGTCCCAACATTTTTCTGACAACAGATGTTGTTTTCCAATACATCTGGATGCCTTCTTAAGCTATTTGATGTGAGGAGTAGCAAGGTTTCCTCATAGTATGCCATATTTGTACCCACTGACTACAACTGTTTCTTTCTTTCTTGGAAATTTGCTGTGGAACAGCAGCCAACAGTTTGCAGACTAGAGCTGGTCAATGGGCAACCATTTTGAGAAGCTTTGCCCTAATTTTTTGTGACTGAATATGCCTATCTTTTAATTGGGGGATGTTCAATTTTTGCCACATGTAAATATTGTCATTGGATTCTATTTGAATTTCCAGTTTTTCTGCAGTACTGCATTATAATCACGGCTCCCTGTTGCATTTTAGAGGTAGGATAAACTAGTTATTTATAAAATCTCCCTTTGTTAACTAGCAAGGGGAATCAATTAGTTACTTCCAAGCTATGAATTCAATCTCTACTTCCTTCTTACAAGCCCATGTGTTAATTCCACAGTGGACAAGTGCTGTTGTAATTAACTACAATGATAAAGAGAGAGAGAGAAAGTGTGTGTATGTGCGTGTGTGTGTGTGACAGAGAGACAGAGTTTATAGTTCTTAAACAATTTTATATATAACAGTTTCCTCCAGCAATTGTATATTCTACAAAATGCCACATTTCTCCTTCATCATTTTAACTAATCTGTATTTTGCACTTATATCTCCCTAGCTGTCATAAGAAATTAGGTTTTAAACTTTGATGGCTAAACTTCGATCAAAATAAATCTTTATAAAAAATAATAAAGGAGATGAGGACCACCAGCACAGGCTCCACTGTTGCTAAAAAGCCTGAGCAAGGAGGGCAGCTCTATTAGCTTATATTTAGGATTCAATAGAAAACTACAGGAGGACACAGCCAGATTGCTGTGCTAATAAGATCCATTTTATTGTGTTTTAGATTGATTTAACAAATACGAACAGCCATAAATCAGGAGCAATTCACAATACAGCATGACATGGCATGAAACATTTGTTTCATGTTTACAAAAATTCTTTGACACAGCGGATAAAATTTTTTTTTAAAAAAAGGAAAATCGTTAGCTATACAAATGAAGAGCAATGCTCAGTCAAATATTGCCGCTAGCCATGTCTTTCTATTCCTGATTTCCTGTTTTTACTACTGAATCTGGTAATGTGTCAAAAGACCAGCAAAAAAACCCCACATGTTATTGGTAAAAAGAGATGCATGTTTTGTCATGGTTTGCAAAGGCACTGTGCAATGTGTGTGTTAACTGGAAAATGAAGTGCATGAAGCCGATTCGCTGAGCCTGCAAAGATCTGTGGATTGATCTAATACTGTTTCTGTTCTGCTGCTGCAGAACTAGTTTGAGCAAGTTTTTCAGTGCTGACTGTACTGCTGGTGTAGAGAGCAGTATATACTCTCAGAAAGAGGCCTTGCTATTTTGAGACCTGTTTGTTGCTGAGAAAAGAAGGAAAAGAACCAGGACTGTATTCTTCTCTGAAGCACATTTGTGGACTGAGAAAGGACTATTTATGACTGTAGACTTCTGTACGTGATCAGAGGGATCAATGTAAATACTACTGTTTTTGATCTCTTGGAATCAGTAAAGTTCCTTTTTTGTGTTTTGCAAACCTGAGTGGCATGTTATTGTTCAGCGGGTGATTCTGGATCATGGGCACATGTAAGAGCTTCTATTTATCATCATCAATCCATAATATGTTTTTCATAAACTTTGTTTCTGGGATTCAGGAAGCTAATTACAGTGTTGCTTTCTGAAGTCTTGTATTAAGCCTGACTGTCTTTCTTACAATGAAGCGGGGGAATTAACATATTGAAAGAGGTGCAACCATTCCTTCCATTGAAACACAGTAGAAGAGACAAAAAACTTATTACTTCTTTACCTATGTCCTAGAAATACTGACAGTGAGCCCTTGAAGGTTCAAATTTCATAGAGTAGTTCTATTGGATGGAGAAACTGGGCAGTCAATGGAAAACGAAACATGAAACAGGCAAGCTTATGGCATTCAGGTTGGTGCCCAAGGAAAAGACAGGAAGACAAGTTGTAGGAAGGAGCAAAAAGTAGTACAGAAACTGTAACTAATTTATAGGAACAGACAGGAAGCTTTCTTACAAAGAACTTCTACAAGGGTTATCCAGAAAGTATATTACATTTTTGAATTAAAAAATGAACAAAGTACAGTAGAGTATATGGTTCTACAATTCGGCTCAACAACAAAGTCCCTTCACCTTGTTTCCCATGAATAAATAGGTTGTTGTGGAAAAAGAAGACTTAGCAGTACCACTGTCTTAGCTGTTCCCATATCGCTGGCCTCAAGAAGAAAGGAGAATCAGCTGCTGGCCTCGTTTAAAGCCTCTGCAAGGGGATAGGAGCTTGAAAGGGCCTCAGCAAATTTTGGAGATAGGTTGGATGGAAGAAGTTGCATCACAGGAGGGGTGATGCAAATATCTCCTTTAGACCTACCCTGTTTTCCTGAAAATAAGACATCCCCTGAAAATAAGACCTAGTAGAGGTTTTGCTGAATTGCTAAATATAAGGCCTCCCCCGAAAGTAAGGCCTAGCAAAGTTTTTGTTTGGAAGCATGCCCGCCAAACAGAACACCAAAGCATGCAGGATTGATAAATGTACGTACCATAGATTATTGTACATGAAATAATGGTAGTAACAATAAATTATTGATGGGATTCACAATTTGTCTGTTTATGCTGGTTTGTGATGACAACTACTGTACAGTATATTATAAATGTTAATTTTTTTGTTCAACAATAAATGTGAATTCTTCTTCATGGAAAAATAAGACATCACCTGAAAATAAGACCTAGTGCATCTTTGGGAGCAAAAATTAATATAAGACACTGTCTTATTTTCAGGGAAACACAGTAAGCACTGAGAAAGTAATGAATCTCATGGAAAAGTGTGAGTTCCAAGTGAACCGAGGCTTTTCAGTGCTGCCTTACAGGGAAGGTCCTTTGAGAGAGCTGAGAGACTTGGAAGGGGTTAAAGATAACCCTGACTCCCAATAGGAAGGGCCAACCAAGGCACCAGGTTCCTCCTCCTGCAACAATTAGAAGAATTTTGCCATGGTTTCTATCCTGAAGAGACTTCACTGAAAACTTGTTGGTCTTAAAGAATGTTCTTTCCCCTTTTCCAGTGCTTCTCAATGTGTGGGTCCCCAGATGTTTTGGCCTTCAACTCCCAGAAATCCTAACAGCTGATAAACTGGCTGGGATTTCTGGGAGTTGTAAGCCAAAACACCTGGGGATCTATAGGTTGAGAACCACTTCCTTATTCAAAATGTTCTGGCTATGTTTGAGAATTTTCTGGGTGGTAGGGAAACATTTACAAATGGACATGATCATGGCAAGAATCAGAAGCAAAGAAGCTTTTACAGATTACTTAAAACAAGACAGACAGGCACTATAAATGTGAAATCCCTTCCTTGTCATCATTCATGTTATGTTACAAAGATCAAGACCGAGAAGGATTTGACAGCTTTCGCTGAGTAGAAGTTTAAAGTTAAAGGTTATAAAAATATCACTTACACAACAAAATCTTTTTGGTAGCCATACCAATTCAGAAATAGAGAGTTTTTTTGAGGAAGAAGCACAACAATTTGCAAATTACAAATGTGATTTTATACAATGTGAAAATGAGTATATATTTGACAATCAGTCACTAAATATCAAGACTGACAACAAAATGCAAGAGCAGGATGTTCCAGTTCAGGGTTCTAGCTGGTGGGCCATACCTTTCCTGCCCCTCCACTCTAACCTTCCTCTGCATTTTCTAACCTCACCCCTGAACTGACAATCAGCATGCTAGAGCTATTGAGTCTGCATTTCAGTCCTCATTTTGGTCTTCAGCTGTGTTTTTTCCTCAAAATATTTTTGGGTAAAAACCTGTGTAACCCGCATAGTCAGCCCTCCACATTTGCAGATTTGACTTTTGTGGATTTGAATAAAACAGTTTTTAGGAATATTTAGACCCTTCCCATGGAAGTGGAGGATAGAGTCATGTTGGAGGACCTAGAGATATCTAAAGAGAACACTTCTCAGCCAATGTGATTGCGTTGGAGGACCTAGATTAATAAAGTAGGTTTTTAATTTTTCACTTTCATATTGGTCCTAAATCCAGTGAATGTGGAGGGCTGACAGTTCTTGTGCATGGATTGTTTGCCAAATAGGGAGACTCAGTTCACTGTTATAATATTGGATATAAGGTTTAAACATAGGGTAGGTATGGAATTCAAAAGCATACAGATGGGCTCACTACTTAGTAAAATACTACAAGTGGATATTTACAATATACCGTATATACTCGAGTATAAGCTGAGTTTTTCTGCCTCATTTAAAGGCTGAAAAAATCCCCCTCGGCTTATACTCGAGACAGGGTGCAGGCAGAAAGATGTGGGGCTGAAAAAAGCTTTTGTTTAAGCCCCCACCAGGACTCTCACCTCTCCGCACACCTACGAAGCTCTAATGGCAGTTCAAGCGCTGTCAAACTGCGTTAACTGGTGGTGTAGATGTCCCTGGAGAAGGCAGCAAAGCCGGGGGGGGGGAGGGTCTGGGGAAGAAGTGCCAGCCTTTCCCATAGGAAGCAAAATGCCACTGAAAAGAAAGGGATTACCAGCTTTGGCTCACTCCTCTTGCGCACCTCTTGTCTCGCTGCATGCGCTTCCCTTGCTCCTGCTTTTGCTGTTTTCACTGTACGTGCAGTGAGACAAGCAGGAATCCAAGAGTACTCCTGCAAATGGGTTTCACTGCAGATCAGCAGCTTCCTGCTTGTTTCACCCTTGCTCCTGCTTTTGCAATGTGCATGCGTGGCAGGACAGGCAGGAAGCTGCTGATTTACAGTGAGACCCAGTTGCAATACTCTTGGATTCCTGCTTGTCTCGCCCTTGCTCCTGCTATCGCTACGTGCGCGAGTGGCGGGACAGGCAGGAAGCTGATCTACAGTGAGATCCAGTTGCAATACTCTTGGATTCCTTCTTGTCTTGGCATGCGTGCATGCCATGAAAACAGCAAAAGTTTTCAAGATGAGCAGGAATCCAAGAGCGCTCCTGCTGTATCTATTTTATCTCCTGTAAACCTGGAGTCCCTGACTGGGAGAAAGTATGAACAATAAATAACAATAATTAATAATTGCAGTCATTCTCATTGGTATGCTTTCAATTCCATTCTGCGTTTTTCTAGAGTCCATTTGTTTGAGGTGGCCTCTGCCCCAAAGTTGCAAGCTTCAGAGAAGCCACACTCTTTCGGCCTCCACAATAAAGATTTAAGCAGAGTTGGATAGTCTTATGTTAAATTACAGGTTTATATAAATATTCAAAAACATTTAATCTCTGGATGCCTCAATGTAATTTTATTGGTATCTATTTTTATTTTGAAATTTACCAGTAGCTGCTGCATTTCCCACCCTCGGCTTATACTCGAGTCAGTAAGTTTTCCTAACTTTTTGGGCTAAAATTAGTTGCCTCGGCTTATATTCGGGTCAGCTTATATTAGAGTATATATAGTAATCAATATTCTGTTTCTTTATAATTTCATGTATATGCATATCTAAGTGATAGGGGTAGGTTTAAAAAAATCTGAAAATGAGCACCATTAGCTCAAAGTATTATTACATATTTAACCCCCAACCATCTATATATGCAAATACAGCATTGCAGCCATAGCTGTATAGTGATGTTAAATATTTAAATTATCACCTTTTCATATACTAATAATGCAGTTCTTGTGCCAACCATCAAACCATATATGACTATTTTTGAAATTTATTTTATTGGCCCTGTAAGGACAGCAATAAAAAGCAATATTTATTTCAGGAGAAAATAGTTGCATGCTCTCCTAAATGTCCTTTCTTCTCTCCCTCTTCCCCCCTCAGAGCAGAGTGGAAACATAATGGCTATATTTCCTCTTTCAAGAAAGCAAATCAATCAACCTTTTGGTTTCACTCAACTGATTTGGCCATTAAGAAGGCTGACCAATTCATGGATTTGTGGCCAGAAAATAACTTTTGAAACTGTCTTTATACCCAATCAGATTACTTGTCCACCTAGTCCAGTCGTTATTTATTCATTTAATTTATGCCTTGCCTTTCTCCCAATACAGGATCAAGGGTAATGTATGATATTTTAAAAATACCATACAATTAAAAAGTCTGTTTAATACAAAAGTTAAAATACCAATTAAATTTGTATTTTTTTAAAAAAAACATGTTACATATACTTAAAAGCAAATTAAAACAGCATTAAAAGACACTTTAAAACAAAATAAAAAATATTAGCCCTTGCAATAAAAGCAAAAACTTTAAATAAAAATATCATTATCTGCTGGTGGAAAGACAGCAAGGAGAGGGCCAGTGGCCCTCTTTGGAAGAGAGCTCCCTAACTTGGGAGCAGCCATTGAGAAGGTTGTCTTTCATATTCACACCAGATATGCCTGAAATGACAGAGGGACTGAAAGAAAGCCTTCTCTTGCAGATCTTAGAGCATGGAAAGCTTCACACAGGGAGATAACAGTTTTTAAAATATAAATTCTATTTCCCAAATATCTGTTTCAAGTGATTATCCCTCCAGTATCTCAGGCATTAATGGCTACCTGATCACTTTTATACATTTCATAACTATGCTATACATTTTTCTACCACAAGCAATGAACTTGAATGCCTTTAATAGAGATTAGATAAATTCAATTGTTATCAATATCTGGCAGTCATGAAGACCACATATTACTTTCAGGATCAAAGGCAGTATACCCTAGTAGCAGTTACTTAGTAATATGTATAAGATTGTAGAATGCTATTGCAATTACGTCTTGATTATGGTCTTCCAAGAAGCGTCTGCCTACTATAAAAACATTATTGATTAATCCAGGATGACTCTTTCATGTTCTGAATTGTAGAGATCAAGTATTGAATTTGCATGCAAAACATGTACTTTACCAATGAGACATACGTTCCTTTTGTAACGTAGGGAGGGAAGCTCATGGTAAATGTCTCCAATATGATGTCACTGAAATATTATTTTAATGTGTATGTTCATTTCCTGTTAACAGAAGTATAATCTATAAAAATATCTTCTCATTTATATGGCATCTTGTTTGCCATTTGTTTCCTTGGTAAAGGAATGATGCATTTGACATTAGGCTCAGATCTTGGCTTGCTTTCTTCAGTATTGCTTATCGTTAAGCGTAAGTGGGATTGAAATAATAGACAGAATTGGATAGTTGATCACAGCAAATCCTCCCTGGATTTTTTCATTGATACATTTAAGCTAATCATTAAAAGCTAAACATTTAAAAAGAGAAAGAAAATACAGGAAAACAGTGTCTGATTTCAACAGATGTTCCCCATCTAGAACAGTGAAGAAAAAAGAAGTGCCAAACTACAGGAACAAGAAGGAAGCAGCACCCCTTCGGAAATGCTCTAATCATTCATGTCATTAGAAGAGTGTTAACAGCACAGGAGGGAAGAATAAACATTCTTGCCACTAATTAGCACCTTGGTCATCAATCAGGAACAATATCAGGCTGATACCAAAACTATCATCGATTTCTAAATTATAACAAGAAAGTGAAAACGCCTGGAATAAAACTATTATCACTCTTCTGCTCTTCAGAAAGAAGTGTTGAAAGAAATATTATAAAAATAGTTTAATAATGCTATACAGTCCTACTTCTGCAATGTTTAGGATGAAAAAGGATGCTATACTTGCAGCCCAAACTGAATGATCCCCAGAGAATTCCAATCTAATGGAAAATGTCTTGAGTAGCAAGACATGTTTCCCTGTTTCTACAAGTTTTTGTTACCCGGCAACTATAAGACTAAGGAAAGAACATCTATGCAAAATGTATTCACTCAATAATCCAGTAGCAAAGAGCAACTATTATTGTTTAACAAGAGCACTGAAATGCTAGGAAGAGGTCTTGATTGGACAAATAGAATTTTACACCAACATCAACCACTGAAATAAACCAATTCCATTTCTATTTATTCAGATGATGTATGCAGTACTGTATTCACAGACATGATACAATGCAGTGGCTCAGGTGTGTATAATTAAATCTTGAAGGTATGAATAAAAATTGTGCAGAAATTGTTACTTGCTCATGTGCAATCCTGTATGTTTATCTATGTAAATTCCTGTGTATTCAAATAGCCTTACTTACTATATTAAGTGCTTATAGACAACAGGGTCGTCTTCCAATTTTTTAAAAAGGCACATGTTCCCTCCAAATATTTTTTTTCTCCCATCTCAGCTTTCTGATTATACATTTTTTTTCCTAAATGAGTAAGGTGGCTCAAGAAGAAGAGATTGCCAAACAGTTAAAGCATGGAGCAAATTTTAAACTACTTACTGTATGCTACATTAAGAATAATGATTTTTACAAATTGAGATGGCGAGTTCTGATAGGACTGTGTCAAAAAAATGGAGAAGAGGTTCGAGGAGGGTCTGGCAACTTTATACAGCTTTGCAAGCCCCACCACAAGACGATATCCTGAGCATATATAGTTATACATGATAACTACAACTTGCAAGCAGGCTTTTAGGCAGCAAGACACTCCTGCCATAGTCTGAACAAGACTATGTCCTGAGTGTCAACTACATATTATTCATCAGAATGCTAGTTAAAATTCATTAGGAGACATGACCAGAGAATGACAAACATAGTCCAACCTCCCATCCAGACAACAATAAGGCCATATTTTGCCTCACCCAAATGTGTTTTCTTCACTTCAGGTGACAGCCACTAAGTTATAGGCAGAGGGGCAAAGCAAAGAGAGATTCCTGAGTACAGAGAGTTCCCAAGGATTACATTGAGAGCTTCCACTAGATTTATTTATTTATTTCCATCATTTCTATCCCACCCTTCTCACCCGAAGGGACTCAGGGCAGATTCTAAAGACTCCAGAGAAATCTTCCACCAGCCTTGAGAGAGGCTTTACAGATTCCAAAAGAAAGGTTTCAGAGATTTCAGAGACATTGCCACGGAAGTAAGTGGACAAGAAGAGGAAGATTCCCAAGCAAGAGCAGCAGAAATTTACAAAGTTTCCTTCATCCAGAACATGCTTCCCTGCCTTATTTGGACTTTTCTATATATGAGTGGGTGAAAGATTTAATGTGTGAAGCAGGGCTGTAGCCAAAGGGGGGGGGGGAGTTAGGGGTTCAACTCCCCCCCCCAAAAAATTTTCAGGTTTTTTTAAATAAAAAAACTGGTTTACTCATGAATTTTAACTGATTAACCACATCCCTATGAGTGTCCACTGAAGTTTATATGTCTTGAGTGTCCACTGAAGTTTATCAATAGAGCCTGATTTCTAAATTATTTTGCATTATGGAACTACTCTTCATGATTTGCTAAAAAAAGTTTCACCCCCCCCCCCCCAGTTTTTTCTGGTTATGGTCCTGGTGTGAAGTATTTCAAAGCCCCTTTAGACACACTATTCATAGTCTCCACAGAATGGCTAGGAATAAGGAGTACATTTTATTAAAACACTGAACATTGTTCTGTTGGGTTCTACTATTATTTGTCTATCTTCTTAATAAATAAATAATTGATGTTGTTTTAAAATCAACTTATCCTCAGCCTGATTTCTTTTCCTTTTCATAGTCACTTTGAGTCAACTGTACATTTTTGAAACCTTTAACCTGAAAGATCTTTCAGAGAGTTAGTGCTTGGGAGAGATTCCTCCCAAACCCTTAATCCAGCTGGTGACCTACACCTTAATCCAGCTGCCAACCTACACCTGTGCAGAGATTTCTACCAGTTAAAAGGATGTTACGTGACTCAACTTGTTTTTCAGAAAATGAAGAAACATTTGAAATTATGCACAGACCCTGCTTCAGTGCATCCTAAGGATGACCAAGATAATCCCAAACCTATAAGATTTTTTTAATCCACTATGTATAGCTCTCCCAGTTAAGGTGGGATCAAAAGAGAGAGGGATCAATAAATGCACTTGTAGCTTAAAGTTTCTTTGTTCTACTCTAGGGTTCACTGGACATATTGCTTGAGACTGATAGTGCTAATTTGTAAATCTTGCAATCTTGGATCAACCTACTGGTGTGGAGAATACATTTTGGAACCCTATGTTTAATAACAGTACTTCCAAATCGGGTATCATATACTCCTTCCTCTGGTTAAGCACAATCAGACTTAAAAGGAGGTACACTATCAGGATGACTTTCTATTCATTGGTAGAAATGGTTCTGGTGAAAGCGTATTTCAATAATTGACAGCTCATTAAGGTGACGTCTTGGCAGCCAAAAAAATGGAGGCTCCTTTAACGCACTTAACCTTTTTTAGGTATAGAGATCGATACTGTGAAATCGTTCTCAAGGTTATCACAGACAAAGGTTAAAGACATGGTTCTTAGAATTCAGCAATTTCTCAAATGTAGCAAGGCAACACTTAGAGAATTCTAGGAACTCATTGGCCATCTTAATTTTACCTGTCGGGTGGTGGCTCCAGGGAGGGCATTTCTACACAGGTTGTGTGATGGTATTGCTGGAATACCCCATCATCACATCTGGGCCACTAGGTTAATCAAGCCTGATATTGCCGTTTGGTTAGTCGAGGAGTAGGTCTTAGATGGCCACTACCTCAGCTTAATCCACACCAAGTTCATATCTCCTTTTAGAAATATTTTCAAAGTCACAAAAGCTTAAATAGGTATCATTAATAAAAGCTGCCCATAGTTAATCTCAAATTGTTGTGTGGTCCCGTTATTTCAGGGGTTGGATGGCAAATAAAGTGTGGTTTAAGGATATAACAGACAGTGTTTATAACCCAATTTTAGAACTTTAGGAATACTTTTATTTGACTAAAAATAAAGTTAAATATTTTGAAAGTTAATTTCTTCATATCATAGAATAAATTCTTTAGATAATAAAATAGAAGACATAACTTGTTTTTTTCTTCCAACTACACTGCAATGTACAAAATAACACTTTGTATCTCACCACAGGGTACCAATTGAATTTGATAAGCTTCTTTTTAAAGACACAAGTAATGCTTTAGCACAACAAACAACGCTTCTAAAACTGTACCACATAATTTACTTTATTGTTTTTTGAAACACTACCATTGTTTATTTTCAAATGTGAATATTGTGCACGTATATGAAAATACAGGGGATCACTTCCCTTGCATATAATAGAACAGCTATTCAGACAACATAATAAACCCTTCCCAACCCTAATGGACAAGGATTATTTTTTTTAAAGGATTATTCTAAGTGGATTTTTATCACTCTCACTTCCCCAGGTACTGCTGCTATTTAGAAACTTCACTCACAACACGAGTCATTCCAGAAAAATAAATAATTCAGAAATTGTTAAATTGAATTGTTGAAACAAAATTACAAGACCCTATTAGAAAAGTAACTAGGGAAACGATAGATTTAAAGGGAGTCCCCAAGTTATGAACAAGACTGGTTCTGTAGGTTTGTTCTTAAGTTGAATTTGTAAGTGTGTGTGTACATGCGTGCGTGCGTGAATGTATGTATTTTTAGGAAAGCATAGGGATGGTGTTTGTTTTGCTGTCTGTGTCCCTGTTCAAAAGATTTCACCTCAGTTTCTGTCCATGTGATAATTGGATTTTGAAAAATTTGCTTGTTGTGGGAACAAAGTTTGGTGAGAAGGCTTCAGTGGAGACACCTTTTCCACATGATCACTCTTTCAGGATTCAATTCCCTTTCTGAGGGGTATATTTCTCTCACTTCCTGTTGTCTCACTCCTAATCTTAACTAAGAATTGTTTGTATGTCAGATGTTTTAATTCGGGGACTGCCTGTAGTGTAGTTTATGCAGCTTATGCGGCTATCCAAAGGCATTTTCTTCCCCCAGCATTCTACTGTTTAAATATTATTATTATTATTATTATTATTATTATTATTATTATTATTATTATTATTATTATTATTATTATTATTATTATAAATGTCACCTTCGCCCCCAGATCAGTTTTAACCAATGTTTGCCATTCTAGGATGTTCAGAGTATTTTAAATCAGAAAATAAACCAGTATTCTTCTGGAACTAAAACATAACAGGAGTGCATATCCCAAATAAATACCTGTATATTAATGTTTGGGCCCTGAAAAACTTGACAGTAATCTGGCCCAAGAATGTCCCTCTCATGCTAATATAAAAAGATTAAAAGATATAAAACAAAATATATTCCACTAGAACCAGCCCTCAATGACAAATAAAATTTGACACAGAGCCAGCTTGAAGTAAAAAATATTGTCATGGATGCAGAACCAGCCCGAGGTAATTCTAAGTAGTAATGGTAAAGGGTAAAGGTTTCCCCTGACGTTAAGTCCAGTCATGACCGACTCTGGGGGTTGGTGCTCATCTCCATTTCTAAACTGAAGGTGTCCATAGACATTTCCAGGTCATGTGGCTGGCATGACTGCATGGAGTGCCATTACCTTCCTGCCGGAGCGGTACCTATTGATCTACTTACATTTGCATGTTTTCGAACTGCTCGGTTGGCAGGAGCTGGGGCTAATAGCGAGTGCTCATACCGCTCCCGGGATTTGAACCTGGGATCTTTTGGTCCGCAAGTTCAGCAGCTCAGTGCTTTAACACACTGTGCCACCAGGGGCCCCACTAAGTTGTAGGTGAATCTAATTCTGGTGCCCCCCCCCCCCCGAATTTTGGCACCCACCCCACAGAAATCAGAGGCCGTGGCTGCAGCAGTGGAGGCAGCAGCTGCGAAGATGGCAGCTGCGGAGGCGGCGGCGCATGCCGGCATGCAGGGTGGGCGGGCGCACACAGGGTGGGCGAGCGGGTGCATGCTGGCGTGAGCCCACCTTCTGGGTGGCGTGGGTGCTCTCCAGCCGCTTCAACTGGAGAGCGCGCACGCTGTCTAGAAGGCAGGACCATGCCAGCATGGGCCCGTCCTCCCTGTATGCTGGCGTGCGCCGTGGCCTTGCCCGCTGCCGCCGCCACCGCGGGGTTGATGTACAGACATTGCAAGGTTGATGGGTTGAGAAGGCCCATGCGGATGGGTGGCTGGCGGGCCTTCAACCTATCAACCTTGCACATCAACCCCGCGGCGGCGCCCCCAGAACGATTGTGCCACGGGCGACCGCCTAATTGGCCTTGCCTGTGGACCCCCTCTGCATGAATGGTCCCTCAGTTCTCAGACTGGCATATGGAGGGTGTGGCACTCCTTCAGGTAAAGAGATCCAAAGGCATTTGAGAGTTTGAATAACATCACTAGCACCTTGAACTGATGACCTCATCAGATGGTTGCCAATATCATTCCGCTTTCTAGAGGGACATGGGGAATCTAGTTCCCCACACCCCTCATTGCCCAGCTCCAGGTGAGGGCGATCAGATGGGGGGAGGGAGTGTGAGCATTTAGATTCCCCACATGCATTCCAATGGCAACAAGGGAGCCCTCCTGTGTTGCCCTGGTGATGCCATGTGCTAACTTCACCTTCCCTCACCCACGGAGCTGCACCGGTGTCATGTGATGGGAGCCAACCAGCTCAGTGGATGACCGGCACATGCCAATTGTGTGTGTAGAAATCTGCTTTTTTAATCTTTGTGAAACTTGCATGAAGCACAAATCCTATCACAGTGTCTACATTTGATCATTTTAATAGCTTTAAGTTTTTGTACTTTAGACCACCCATAAGATATTTCTTTTCATCTAACTGATATTTTTAAGAGGTTAAAAATGAAACCAGAACCAAATAATCTGAGACTTAGAAAGGGTATTACTGAAGTAGCATAAAGAAATGGCTGAAAGATTAGATTTTTTCCAAGTGGGAATTCATGGCAAGAGTTCTAAAAAATATCTACATAGCAAATATTTGTGAATAAGACCTTGGTAAATTAGATACACATTGAGAGCAGCTTCTAACAGGATAGATGAAAACTATTCTATTGAGTATCATTGCCTCATAAATATAGCTCAATGGGATGGCAGATATAGAGGCAGTGAAAGGCTAGTGGTCAGGAAGGTTCTTACTGACAGAAAATGAAAAGAAATCAGCAGAAAGATTTGGGGAAAATGGTTGGTCATTTAAGTAGAAAAGAGACTGAGGGAGATGAAAGAAGCAGAAGAACCTAGGCAATTGGCTGGAGAAAAGTGTAGTAGGAATCAATGAAAACATAATTAATTGCTAACATGGAGAGGAATATTCCACAAACAGCTTTCTGAGTAAAATTTTGGCCGAACCAACAGTGGAAGGCAGTAGGCTAAGAAAAAAAAAAAACAATATATGTGAAAGGGATCTGGGAATCTCAGTAGATCACAGGGTGAGCATGGGTCAACAGTGTAAGGCAGCAGCAAAAACAGGGCCAATGTGACTCTAGGCTGCATCAATAGAAGAGGAAAGTAAAAGAACTGCTATTTCTTGCTTTGATCAGATATTACCCCGAGTACTGTGTCCAGTTCTGGGCACCACAATTTAAGAAGGATGCTGACAAATTGGAACATGTCCGGTGAGAGGAAGGTGCACTTAAATGGTAAAAGGTTTGGAAACCATTCCTTATGGAGCTGGGGATGTGTAATTGAAAATAGAATAAGCTTATTTTCTGCTGTTCATGAGACACAAAACAAAGGATTCAAACTATAAGAAAAGGTTTTCCATTATGAAGAACTCCCTGATGGTAAGAGCTGGCAGTGGAATATGCTGCCTCAGAGTAATAATAATAACTTAATTTTTGTACCCTGCCTCCATCTTCCCGAAAGGACTTGGGACGGCTTACATATGGCACAAGGTGCCTAAAATAATGCATAAAATAAAAACACACTACAATACAAAATAAAACCACTAGTATATAAAACAACAATTTAAACTCAGAACAGTGCCCAATAACCTATAGTGTGGCCACTGTAAACAAGAAGAAAGGAGAGGCTGTTTCATTCTCTGGGAATTTTTAAACAGGCTGTGTGGAATGCTTTGATTAGATGATGGAGAGTTAGAGTGGACGGCTCTTGTGGTCTCTTCACCTTGGACATCATCACAAGGAGTTGGAGAAAATGAAGGAAAGCAAGGGGGCAGAGTTTCATGGGGTTCTGACTTTAAAGAAGACAAAGAATTTACTCACTCCCATCACACAAGATCGGCTCCTCCAGCTTCTAACTCAACCATCCACTTAATTCCCATGACATGGGCAGGTGATGACTCATCCCATTTCAAGGATACCATCACACGTGTTAAAACAGGCATCTTTTAAGGCAACATTGCCTTCAAGACCCTTCCACTGAAGCAGATTTAAGGCATTTTTCTTAAGATGACACTTTCCATGAGGTCATTTGCAGTCAAGACCTTTCCACTGAAAAAGAGCTAAGCACCTTTCTTAAGGTGGCACTTTCCCTGGGGTCATTTGCACTAAGATTTCCTCCCATTGTCCTTCAAGGATTCTGATTATTTATCTTTTATTAAAAACATCACCCCAGATCATAGGAAGTGCTTTTAAATTAACCCTCATCTTTCCCAGAGCCTTTGGATTGGCAATCATAGGAAGCGATTTTAAATTAACCCTGATCTTTCTCCAAGCCTCTGCATTGGCAATCTAGGGAAATTGGCATTTCGGCTCCTCCCCCACACAGCATCATCATTTTATTTACAAGTGGGCAACAAAAGTGGCCAACAGGGACTAACATCACATGGGGAAATTGGCCATTTTGACTGTCTCTATGCAGGGAATTTAAAAATAAGTTGATTGCCAACCGGCTTAGGAATCATAGGAAAAACCATCACTTCAGAAACTGCAAAATACCTCATGCCCACAGTTGAAGCTTGTGTCATGTGAAGTGCACTGTGAGTCGCTGTTTCTTAAATGCATAGAAATGCTAATTTTACTATGTGTGATCAAGTCATATGATTCTGAAAATCTCCGGAATACATAAACTAGACAATCCCAGTTGACAAATTTGAGCACTGTTGCAGCAGGGCTCTCTGGCTAGATAGATTCAACTTTCAGTACAAAGGCTAAAACTATTTGAGAGACATCATTGACTAGCCTGGGAAATTGTAACACCTTCTGAGAATATCATTCCAGTCATCATGTATATTGAATCTGTTTACACCAGCCCTGGCTGTTTTTATAGAAATATGTTTTAATATGTATCTTTTATAGAAATACATATTAATATGCGTATTTGTGGTATTTTTACAATGTTTATGTGTTTTAATTATTCTGTAACCTTCCCCAAGCCATGAGGAAAGATAAGAAATTATTATTATTATTATTATTATTATTATTATTATTATTATTATTATTACTATAAATATAATAATTGGAGCCCTTGGTGGCGCAATGGATTAAACCACTGAGCTGCTGAACTTGCTGACCGAAAAGTCGGTGGTTTGAATCTGGGGAGCAAGGTGAGCTCCTGCTGTCAGTCCCAGCTTCTGCCAACCTAGCAGTTCAAAAACATGCAAATTTGAATAGATCAATAAGTACTACTCCGTCTGGAAGGTAACAGAGCTCATTGCAGTCATGTCGGCCACATGACCTTAGAGGCATCTATGGACAATGGCAGCTCTTCAGTTTAGAAATGGAAATGAGCATCAACCCCCAAGAGTCAGACACGACTAGACTTAATGTCAGGGGAAAACCTTTGCCTTTTTACCTTATAAAGATAATTAGAAGCCATGGAGAATATTATCTCTGCTGAAGCCCCCCAGTTTTACCACTGTGTCCTCAACCACAGATTGGGGGCAACCTCTACTTTCAAACCAATGAAACTATTCTGTGTACTTACAGGATTCTGTATCTTGCCAACATACCCATGGCTAGCTTGGGACAGTATTTCCTCAATTCCTGGCAACAAAAAGTTTGTGTGTGTGTGTGTGTGTGTGTGTGTTTGCGTGTGTGCCTGGGATACACTGATGACATCTTTAGTACACAGAACTATCAGTTTGAGCTCCTACTATCATAAAATTGCACAGTGGGCAAGTAAATACATCTTATTCTGCATGCTTATAGTTTTCACTCAGAACATGCCACAAGATTTATCTTATAATACAGCAACATTTGTTCTAAGTCACCAGACATCAATTCACTTCAGGCACTAAGGATTCACTTCAGGCACTAAGGATTCACTTCAGGCATTTCTATAGTATCCTCTCAAAATATTAATAAACAAGGCATAGTAGTACAAAACATAATGTACAGCAGGAATGGAACACAGGAATGCAGTATGCAGTAGTAGAGAAAAGAACAGAACACTATAAACTATAGTTCCCAGCTAAAACAACACTGAAATGTATAATGCATCCTAGGTAACATTTCCTTTTAACAGTCAATGGTCATCAGCTTGGGTCTGTAATAACATCTGCAATAACAACCAACCAACAATTGCCTTCCACTTTCTACAGAGGAAAAATAGGCTAATGTCTATGCAAAACAGTGAATAGATATACATCTAGTGAAAATGACAACATTCAGAAACATTCTCATTCTATAGGATATTCCATTATTAACCTGCAAATTGCACTCCTTTACAAAGGAATTTTTGATGGGATATTCCAATGTTAAAGATAATTTATCAGAGGCTGAGTCTGTAAAGTTTAAGTCCCAGTGCTTCTACAAGTAGTACAA
The DNA here is from genome assembly GCF_035594765.1 of Anolis carolinensis. Classification (NCBI taxonomy): domain Eukaryota; kingdom Metazoa; phylum Chordata; class Lepidosauria; order Squamata; family Anolidae; genus Anolis; species Anolis carolinensis. The sequence goes on from NC_085845.1 coordinate 158,403,058, forward strand.
TAAATAACCTGGGATTGGAACCTGAATTACCACAAATTACTTCTGTTGTGAATTGTTACTTTGACAATCATAAACTTATTGCATTTTTCTGCCATTTGACTTCACTGTTTACAGTTTACCAGTTCCCAAACATGTGGGCCAGTGTAAGCATATGGCTGCCAACTGAAGACAAGGCTTCACATATCTGATAAAAGTAGACTAGCCATTAAAATCTTGTGCTATAATAAATATTTTACAATGCAATCCTATGCACGTATACTCTGAAGTAAAATACAGTCTATTTAGTAGAATTTACTTCCAAGGAATGGCCGAATTTAAGGTGCCATGAACCTCAAAGTTGCTCTTCTTGCTATAGCCTAATGAGGCAACCCCTCCAAATTGTAAATACTGTGCTCCCATTTTACTACACATTGCCTATGTCTAAAGTACTACTAGCATGTTTCAGGAATATAATAATTGTAACAAAGAAGTATATGTGCTCTATTTCCATCTCCAGAATTTTATGGTCTAGTGATCTAATCTGGTAGAAGTCTTTGAATATTGGAAACTTTGATTCAGTTTGATGTTCTAGGTTACGTTCAGGTCTACCAGACTCATGATTCAAAGTGACATGCTATATTTTGTTTCTGTGTGGAATGAACATATCCTTTCAATTCCATCTTCTAAGTTCTATCCCATGTCAGTAGGGATGAAAATCTTCACTTAGCTCATTCTTGCAAATGACCATTGTTTATGAAACTTTCCCCTGCTAAATGAGATTATGAAAGTTTCTGCACATTTTTAATTATTAGGGTGGTGGATTTTTGGACATTTGTTTCCACAAAATATAATGCTTTTGAAGGAAAATGTGTGTCTTGCATTTTAAAAAGTTCTGTACAAGTTATTTTTACAGAAATAACACTGGGGAGAAGGGGGGGGGGAATCACATAATAAAAAAACTGGGGTCCAACCATTTTTCTTGTCAAGAATTAGAAACTGGCAGATGAAAATATTTATGTGAGACAATAAATATTGTAGACGGCCATCCTTTAGCTACAATGTTAATATAAACTAATGCAGTGTAACAACCAGGAGGCAGGTCCAGACAGGGTTGTAAATGACCACATGGACAGCAGCATTCATGAGTAGGCTAGTATTGGGACCTCCCTTTGTAACCAAGGCTGTTTTCTTAGCTGTGCAATCACTGGGAGTAAGTTTCATTTGATTCATTGGGGCTGACTTCAAAAATCATATGCATGCATACAATTATGTTTGATAATCTAGTCCAAACGTGTGGAGCCCTGAGCTCCCCTGATATTTTGAAGTTCAATTCCCAGAAGTTCCTGTCAGCATTTTGAACTTCCAAAACATTAGGAGGCTCAAAGTTTTCCCATTTCTGATTTACTTAGAGAGGCTGCTTTGAGAGACCTGGTATATATAGAGGACTCTAAAAGCATATTCAAATTTATGCAGGCCATGCCTTTATATGGCAACATTAGTTCCTGCTTCATTTACCCCACAGGTTTTGATAAATTTTCATTATAGACAGTGTGAGGTTGTATTGATGTTTATGTGGAAAACCCAAAATTGAAAGTTCTTAAAGAGCAGTGTATAGTTGATAGCGGTTATATTATGAAGTATGAAAGAAACTAGATGGCGATAGTGGATTGCATGGAATGCAAAAACTGCTGTTGTACTACAAGTTTAAGAAGAAATTATAATTATTTGCAACTAAGAGTACTTTCAGTATATTTGATAATAAAACAATTTGGCTGTCAAACAAACATGGTATCAAGACACTGCATTCTTTATTTCAGAAGGGATGCCAAGCTAGGAGGAAGTAACTCAGGAAGATATTTGACTATATGATCACAAATATTACAAACAAAGCCACCAGATAGACAAGAACTACGTCAGTGGTCAGAGCTTGCAATTTTTTTTTTTTTAAAAAAAACAACTTTAAATTTCCATAACTTTTTTTGAAATAACTCATCCCATGGCATGTTATTGAAAGAAAGATATATCAATTCCTAATGTATTAGCAGGCAAAGTGACTTTTAAAAATATATAGTTAAAATGGTGAAAAATGGTAGAAAATGACAAATTATTTCTAAAACAATTTCCTAATAGAAATGTTTCTAGAATCACAAAAATATAACACTTTATTTGTAAAAAGTAACACCATTGGTAATGACAATATCCACTTAAATAACAAATTAGAGCTAATATTATTAATTCTTATGCCAGAGATAATGGGATGAATCACGAGGCCTTCCAGATGTTATTGAACTACAACTCCCAGCAGCCCAATCAATGTTGGGACATGCTGAGAGTTGTAGTCCCTCAGGTTCTGAAGGGATGCATGCCTCCTCCATTTTTTTTAAAGCATTGTTTCCAGGTTTTTTGCATGGGAATTAGCCCGTTTTGATCCTTTACTTGTAGGATAATACGCTTAATGTCTGAAATGAGCATGACATTGTGGGTGACGAGAGCACATTCATATAATGAGATTTTACATTTAAATCAGACAAAAATCCAAGATATGTAGCACATACATTAGGGCAGGATATGGTCCTTTGAATGTTATTCTCAATGCTCGTACCAGCAGCAACCGTCATCTGAAAAAAGTGTGCAACAAAGAGTCTGCTGAATTGAAAGGCTTGGTGAAACAAAACATATTTTAAAAAGAAGCAAAGAAACATCAATATTTTTTAATTTTCACTCCATTGTCATGGCTCACCATACCTTTCTTTGAAGAACAGAAGTAATGTAGAAATACATGAAATACATGCACATGTTGGCTGCAATATTATTAAACAGTATACAGCTAATTAAAAACTTTTAGAAAATCAAGAGTTGTATGCACAATGCTTTGAAGTTGATTTGAGAGATTTAAAGCATATATAGGTTTTTCCTTTGGTTCAAGATGTAGTGAAGTTGGACCTAACCATATCCAAGCAATGGAACTTTTGATCAGCAGAAACATTATCATCATCCTCTTCTTCTATTCTGACTTTCCTGTTTCCTTTAAGCTTAGCTACAATACTCACAGTATCTTATGAAGGAGAATTGAAGGGGGACTAGGCAAATTAACTTAGTTTTAAGAATCTGCTTGTGATTGCAACCATGTTGTAGACTCTCTTAAGATGTGCTTGCATTTCAAGATTTACTCCTACATTGCGGGATCCCACAGAATGCTATAAGGTCAACTAATAACTTGTACATGAGCATCTCTGTGATACTGAACAGATTTCATTCAGTTTAAGAAAACATCAGTCTAGATTTGCTTGTAGCCCATATTTAAATTCAGCGTGTTTATCTATTCACAACATCATCAAGTATAAGGTATTTTGTGTCTCACAGATTTATTAACTTTAGCTATCCCGAATCATACAAACATCATACTAAGATTTGATACACATCTATATTTGATAATTTGAGACACAGAATTGAAAAAAAAATCTGTTTTTGTTGGCTTCTTCGCAAAAGTAACCTTAGTCATAGTAACATTATGAAACATGATTTTCCATCTCAAGCTTTGTTGGTGGGAAAGAGAGAGTGGGCCTTTTTTGGTGGCTGCCCAACGACTCTGAAGGTCCCTGCCCAGAGAAACCAGAATGGCCTCCCCTTCCTACTATCCTTCCGGCAGCAGACTAAAACCTTTTTATTCAAACAGGCTTTTAAAGATAGAGATATTTGAGATCTAGTCGAGGGTGCTATGGTTTTTAACTTTAAATATGTTTGATGGAGTTTAAATGAATTTTTAAATACTTATTGTGTTTAATTCCATTTTAATGTACATATATTTTAAATTGGATACTAATACTTTTATGTTAAGCCACTTTGAGTGCCCTTTGGGATGATAAAGTAAGGTATGAACAAAAATAATAAACATAATAATAAACATAATAATAATAATAATAATAATAATAATAATAATAATAATAATTATTATTATTATTATTATTCTGGCAGAAACCAGTGCAGGTGGTCCCGGTGGTGATGGGCACACTGGGTGCCATGCCAAAAGATCTCAGCCGGCATTTGGAAACATTGACAAAATTATGATCTGCCAACTGCAAAAGGCCACCCTCCTGGGATCTGCGCACATTATCCGAAAATAGATCACACTAGGACACTTGGGAAGTGTTCAACTTGTGATTTTGTGAAACGAAATCCAGCATATCTATCTTGTTTGCTGTGTCATAAAATAATAAAATAATAATAATAATAATAATAATAATAATAATAATAATAATTCCTGGGTTATAAATCCCAATTCCTAATTAGTTATATCATAAAAATATGGGAAAGGTGTATTCAACTACAAAAGCAGCCCTGTAGCAACAATTCAACATAGTTTGTAGAAGCCACAAAAAGGTTTCTGGAGTATAACAACTACTTTCAAAGTAACTACAGCAAAATTAAACAGGAATAACACTTTCAAACCAGGAACAGAACAATTTCAAATTTTGTTACATAGTTTAATCAATTATATATACTTTTGTAATATATTTCAGGCAAGCTATATCTTTCTTGTTTAGTTCAACTATTAAATTATGATAACATTTTTTTCTCCCTGAGAGCTTATTTCAGAAGGTGCTACTGTAGAACACAAAAAAAAATCTTGTAAAACTTCTTTCATTGAAAGAAAATAATCAAGTTTTTCTACAAAAACAGTTTGTGAGGAGTACTTTTAAAAGATGTAAGACTAAATTATCAAAACAGATTTGTCTACTCTGAAATTACTTAGAGCAACGAGTGCAACAATTTTGTTTGTGGGCAAAGTGCATATATCTGGGGTTGACCATAGATATTTGTAATAAGAGTATGAATCTAACTCAGTAAGGGGTCTTCCAGACATAGTTTAAAACATCTTCTTTGGTGTGGGTTTAAATCCACCCCCCCCCCCCGACAAAATCAGGCTTTCTCAGTGGGATGTCTAGATGCCATCCTGGTAACTACCGGGATTTATTTATTTCGTGTCAAAAGCATTGCATAACAAATACATTTTAAAATGATGAAAAAAAAACTACCGGGATGGCAAGCAGTCACCCTAAAATCCCCCCAAAAAACTATCCTGAAAACTTTGAAAAATGTAGCAGGTCACCATTACAATTGTCCTGGAGTCCTCCTGGCATGTAGAAATGATGTGCCAGGAGATTGGGGGGGGGGGGGGCAGCTGAGGAGGAAAATTGCTCTTCACCCCTCAACCACTCAAACATATATGTGAGAAATAAAAATTGAATGATTGCCATCTAGGCAATTACTAGAACATTTTGGAAGGGGTTTGACCAATGAAAATGGTATAAATGGCATGCTGCCTAAAGTCTTCCTTTACCTTGAAGATTAAAGATCACAGCATGTGAAATTTTATTTACATGGTCCTGGCATAGGACCCAGAATCAGCTTTCATTGGTTGAAAGATACGATTTATATTACCCACTCTCTTCAGGTCCATCAAAGTTGCCTTTGTGACTGTCATGTTATCTATAACAGTCAGCTTGTTCTATGCAGGCATTATCTTTTGTTGTTAAGAGTACTGAATCAAGCAGACTGTTTTTGTTTCTGACTCCTCTTCCTTCAAAAATAAATCAGTTTCTTTTGGCTTTTGCCCTATCATCCTCAGCCAGCCAATTAACATTGTGGAAATAATCTCTAACCATTTATTTGAGAGGAGTCTGGTCAAAGCCAATCACATTACTGGCTGCGATTCCCAGCCTTGGTGTTTCCCCCTTTTTGCACACCCCATCATGTACAACTCTCCTCCTTTTTTAAATTTTTTTTTTAAATTTGATACATGATCCTAAAAATTCACAATTTTTGCCGTACATGACTTATTTCAGTATACATTATTCCAAAAGTAACTATTCCTTAAATGACAATTTAAACGATCAATTAAAATGTATCCTCCACCACCCCCACCCTCCCCCCATTCCCCCCACCCCCCTGGAACAACAATTCAAAATATTGTCATTGCATCAGTTTAACTGTGTACAACTCTCCTTCTGATCTGTGCCATCCTAATTTGCCCATCTTCTTAGGAGACTCCTATACCTTAAAAAGACTCCTTAGCTTTCTCTCTTTCCATCCAATATGCTTGCATCTATCCCATAAAACTTCACTAACTTTCTCAGATATTAACAGGGAGGCTTAGTAAAATAATTGTTTTTTTAAAAGCATAACCTTTCTGTCTCCTTAGAAAGAAATATAATCAGAATTAAAATCATTGCATTGACTTTTTCATATTGAGGAAGGAAAAATGCAATCAAAATACAAAACAAAAAAGAATGCTATTGATTTCATTCATTTGCAGCATTACTACCTATAGGGAAATCAGGATAATTTCCTTTTTGGTTCTCTAGTCTAATATATATTCAGATCTATTTTCTACTGTGTGTTCAATTGAACTATAAGTAAAAAATGATCATACACCTATGGCTACCAAGAAGGAATTTCCCAAAAGTGATTAGATGTGCTTCACAGGTCTGCTGCAGCAGAAAGTAATAATGTACCCATTTGCACACAGTGGGAAGTGCTGTAGTACAACATATTTGTCATGGTTTGAGGCATCCCATTATTATGGGTAGAGAAATACAGATTTTTAAGCTGCTTGTATCTTCTACAACCTTTAGAAACTATCACGAGGCTGCAGCTGTAACATGAGCCATCTATCTGCTGACTGCCTGTGTCTGAGATGCATCAGCCTGAAAACTGAGACAGTTTTTGGGTTCAATAAGCACATACTTTAAAGACCTATGATTTCATCAGTATGCACACTGTTTGACTATTAATAACTCTGTGAACAATCATCTGACAATCTATCTACCTCTTTGTGATGAGTCTTTCTGTACTTAATGAGTCTATTTTTTGGTGGACATGGCAGACACGTCTGCTGCTAGAGCTCTAGGCAAAGCCTTACTAACTTGGTAGAACATCCAAAAACGTGTGAATAGCCTTTGAGAGCCCAGGTTCACCATCATGCTCTGATGAGGTAGAATAATAATATTGTATGGAGACAATATGGAGAGATGGCAGGATGGAATATGAGCTGAGGTGAGTGCATGAATTCAGGTATTGAAATGCAACTAGCATTTCAATACCTGAATTCAGTTGGGCTTATCCTGAAGAAAGCAAGCATAGCCTGAAAGTTCAAATATACAGTGGTGACTGGCAACAAACCAGGGAGTAATCCTTCCTATACCAACTTGTTTGTATTGTTCTGGAAAATCATTCACATCTAGGTGGTTCATTTCCATTGGTCTACCCTATATAATTCTGGAGGTCCATTGTCTAGCTGTCAGGCTTGCACATACCACACCACACCCCCCTTCACACCAAGGAATCTTTATTCAACCATAGAGAAAATCTGGGTACAACTCAGTGTTTAGAAAGACATCCCAATTTTTACTGGGATCACCATTGTGGAGCTTCTTATTTTCCTTTTCAGACACAACTGTATCAACAAGACTGAATGGTTTGGCACTGATTGGCACCTTTTCTTGGCAAGGTTTATTCAGAGATGGTATAACATTGCATTTATCTTAGGCCAAGAGAGTGTAACTTGCCCACGACTGAGCAAGCATGTGAATCCTGTCAAGGCCATAGCTGGGGGGGGGGGGTTAAAGGGTTCAACACCCCCCCCCCCAAACCTGGTTTACTCATGAATTTTAACTGGTTGACCAATTTATGCGTAAACCTTTTTTTTTTAACCTGACACAGTTCGGAGGGGGGGGGGGTTTGAACTTTTAACACCCCCCCCCCCCGGCTACAGCCCTAATCCTGGTCACTCAGCAGACCTAGGACCTCATCACATTTAGTTCCCTAATGCTGGTGATAGCAGGGGGATTTTCTGGGTATCGTGGCAAATCTGTGGAGTAGCAGGGGAATCCATCGCCTCTGCACCATGCATTGCTCACAGTACTGCCTTCCCCATCACACAGTGGAAAGTGTCACTGCCCAGTTTCCCCCTGCTCTTTCTCTGTTGCTGGCAACGAGAACACAGGTAGCCTCCCATGTTCTCCTTGCTCTGTCGTAGGACACTGAGATCACAGTTCCTAGACTGAATCTTGCTAGAAATAGCTATGCCTCATGTGAACTGTGCTCTCAGAGTCCTACAATGGGACTGAAAGCCTGTCCATAGGTGATGAAGTCCATAGTTTAACACTAAAACCTCTGTATCATGCTAGATCCACACTGTCACTAACAGGGCTTTTTTATTCTCAAAATTGTTGTTGTTGTTTTTTTAACAAAACAACAGTAAAAAGCAGATCACTCATTACAAAAAAAGGCCATTAGGAAAATGTGGGTACTAACTTCATCTTTGTAATATAACATATAGTCCCTGGTTTCCTTAGTTTCATCCTTGTTCCTGCTGCCACTCAAACTGTTAAGGACATTTCAGGCTACAGAGAACAATGCTATTGGCTCTGATCCAGTTCCACAGACACTGTCTGTTCCCTAGCAAAAGCAAAACATTGCTAGCTGCCTCCTGCTATATGCTGTGACAAGGAAGTGCATTGAACCAGTGTAGCAGAAACAGTACCAGCTGCTTTGTTTCTGTTGGGTTCAGTTCAAGGTGTTTGACAGTTTGATTAGCTCTTCATGGCCAGAGACTCACATCTTCCTCAAAAACCAGACTTTATTAGCTATTCAGCAAATATTAGTGTGAGCAATAGATGAAGAAGCATTCTCTACCACTGCTGTTCTACTCCAGCCCCCACGCTTTAGCAAGTCTGCAGCAAGACAGTGACCACGTGTGGCTGAGTATGGTTTCATAGGTTAATGTACTCAGAGTTCCCAGTTGTGCAAAGTGCCAATGTCATGTTCAGCATCACTACAAACTTTCCCCTCCACCACATGGAATATGCCAGAAAAGGAAAACTGGAATATGAATGTATGTTCCCATTATCCCTCTATACGTATAGCCTTTGAAAGCCTAAAAGTATTGTAACTTGTTTGCTTGAATAAAGTCTCTTTTGCCTGTCTACCATTTTTTTCCATTAAGAGCACTGACACCAGAAGCAGAGATATCACTGCACTGTTGTCCTGAAATCATGATGTTGTTTCCTCTTGAAAACAGATTCCACCCTCTTGCCTCCCTCTCACTTTCATAGGGCTTAGAATATGCATCTGTCTATCTGTTAATTCTGCTTAACCATTCTGATTTTTCCTTACTAGTATAGGAGCTGAGAGTAATGATTATTAATCTATTTGATGTTAGGAATTTGTAGTATTTTCCCCCAGTGTGCCACGAACCAGCATCATATTTCTGCCCATTGACTACAACTGTTTCTTTCCTGGAAAGCTGCAGCAATCTGGCACTTTGCTACAAACCATCACTTTGGGTAATACTGGTTAAGGGTATTATTAAAGATAATTGTTACTCTTATTTTTAACTAAGTTTACCATTTTTATTTTGCATTTATTTTGCAACGGGTTTGAGTTAAAAAAAAAAAAGGAAGATATTGTACATGCAAAATCCCCTACATATTTCTGGTTTCCTTCCAGTTTACTGTCCTCTGCCAAACTTTGGCATACATCACATAGATAATTTCAAAATCACAAGGTTTGAAAGCAGTTCTTAGTCATAGGTAAGAACGTGACACTCTGAATCATGATAATAAATCTTTTAAGGAAACAGTATTTTCTTGAAGATCTTCCAAAAAACTATCAGCACTTATGCCCACACAGAAACCAAGCTACAAAAAGACTTACTGCATCAATTAGTATTTCTTCTATTTCCACATTAGAATAACACACAAAAACAGAGTTTGAAGCTTTGTGTCTTTGTAAAAAGCTCCCTTGAAAGAGAAAAGGAAAATTGGATTATGTTATTGGTTTAAATAAAAGTATGACTGAACAGTCATTCCGTTGAGACAGCTTTTTCCAACCTAGTGCCCTAAGATGTGTTCGACTGCAGCTCCCCTCTTCCCTAGACAAAAAAGACACACTGGCTGGGATGATGGGATTTGTGGTCCAACATGTTTTTATATTTTAGCTATCTTTTGAAAACTATTTTAAATAATTTTTTATAATATGACTGTTATATATTATGTTATCAGTTATGGGTTTAGCAGTATTTGGTGATAACCCATGTGGTTAGCCGCCTTGGGTCCCATATTGGGAGAAATCAAAGATAAAAATTAATTCATTAAACCCATCAATTGGAAACCCACCTAGAATTGGAGACAGCTAGAAAAAGCAAAGCTCAGGGAGTTAGGAGTCACAAAAATATATTTTGCTCACAAAGGCTCAAAGTGGGAAAACAAAAACAATTTCACTATGAAAAGTAGTTCAGATTGAAGTGCAAACTTCCAGGTTATGCTGTGTTGTAGAGTTGATATATTAATGTGTTGTGATTATCATGTCATTTTATATTGTTGTATTTTATATTGTGTATTTTATACTGTGGTATTTTATTGTATGTTGTTGGGCTTGGTCCCCATGTGAGCTGGGAGATGGGGCGGGATACAAAAATAAAGTTATTATTATATTATTGTTATTATTATGAACGTGCATATCTTTACATAGCCATCGTATGATTCACCCAAATACCTCTTGTGAACGAAACAGTCAACTCTTCTACAAAGCCAACAATGCATGTGCAATAAAGAACACCAGTGTCTTGAAAACATATCCTGAGTCCACCTGTTGCTGTTTTAGAGATGACAGGGACACACACACTGAGAGAACTGTACTTTGGTGACCCACTTTTGCCAGGAGAAGAAGTTCATTTTCTCCACCCACCAAAAGCATCTGATGAATATATCTGTATAAGAATCAGAGTTGTGACTAATGTAAAACTCAAGTCTCCAGGGAAAATAAAAGGAATAAAAATAAACTAGACTGCCAACATTGGCATTTTATGCACATCCTTACACAAACCTTTTTCTCAGCCACAGCCAGCCAAAGTTATTTTGGTGCTTGGGGCCAGACACTCAACCAAAGTTGGCTGAGTTATTTTGACACCTAAGACAGAAAATGAAACAAGTGACTCTCTATGGAGATAAAGATACCATGGCAATAAATAGCATAACTCACAATATGCTGTCCTTTCATGATAGCTGAAATCACGAATAGCTGCCTCACACTGCCCAACATCTTAACCTGCAGTAGCAGATATAGTGACCTACTGTCCCCAGCAATCTCCTAGTTCATCTGTTCCTAAAGGCATCATTATAAATTTAGTCCTACGAATAATAGGAATAAATTTCACACTATTTTAGGTCTCAACTGCCCTAGAGAGAGAGGAGAGTTACTGGCAAACTGACTGCAAGGTTTATATTGCATCTTAACTGTCTACATTGCTCATTGTCAATAGCCATTAAAGAAGACAACCATAATTCAAAAACTTATTTTCCTGCCAAGTTCTTATTGTGTCTAGAGTATTAGATGAAAGCTTATGTGGTTCAGAGGTTATAGCACTCTTGATTAAGACAAGGAAGCCCTGGATCAGCTCCCCAGTTAGTCATGGAGCTCACCAGGTAATTGTTGTATGCACTCAAATTGTTTACCTAACATGGGGTTTAATTCACAAAATTTGTTCAGAGGGGTTTGCCATTGCCTTCCTATGATGCTCAGAGAGTAGATTTCCATGACCAAGTCGAGATTCGAACCCTGGTCTCTGGAGTTCATTATTTAAACCACTGCACTACTCAGGCTTTCTTGCAGCTATTCCTTTTTTAATATAATCCACTTCACAGGACTATTGTAAGAAGAAAAATGGGGGAAACTGTGTGTGAGCTCCCAGGAGAGAAAGCAAGGAGAGAGAGAGAGAGAGAGAGAGATTAAGACAATATACCTTAATAAATATGCAATCTTCATTATAGGGTTCTTGGAAAAATATATTATTTAGAGGAAGTCAATCATTGCCTAGGTTTTCATAGTTAAACAAGAATTCCAACCCTGGACTCCCAGAGTCCTAGTCCAAATAGACTATATCAAGATGGATCCTCTCAATTACAAAATGCACCCACTGGATTGGATCCAGCTTAAGTTAGCATGCTTTAGTCTTCTGGAATTAATAGGATAAATTAGTCCATTAGACTCATTTAAGCCTTACTGACTCAACCTCCTCATGTGAAGTACAATATCTTTTTATAATTGTATTTATATCTCAGTGAGAGGGGTCTAGCATTAGTTATCGGTTGCCACCCAGACATATTGCAAATGTGGGAGAAAACCTCAAAGCCCACTAACAGAGCACCAATGATCTGGCAAACATGTTAATACCAACTGTGGTCCCATCCTGCCAACTATATTATTTGTAACTCTCCTCTCTCACTAATTGTACATGACTCTCTCCCTGTCACAAAAAACTTGACAAATCATAAATCACACTCAGCATTTGTCTTTGTCAAATGTAACTGTTAAGTTAAAACTAAACAACAGAAATATTTCACTTGCTCCTTGACAGATTGTATAATTCCTCTGTGATAACACTTTATCTTATTCTATGCAGTTTGCTAAAGGAGATGTGAGACAGGTGAGAAAGAAGAAAAGATGGACACCGATGGTGCAATGCTTATTCTACAAGAGAAATTGGTATCTGTAAGGTATGAAAGGATGAAATCACTTTAAAAAGGGCTCTAAGACTTCAGTTACTAGGGAAAGCAGAGAAGAAATTCATAGGGGAAATCAGGCAATGTGTTAAGCAAAAGCCACACAGTGGGGTGGGCTCTAGGTGATTTTGACTGTTGAAGAGAAAACAGAATATGACTCTACATAAAGACAAAGCAGGGGAAAAAAATCTAAAGCAAAAGCCTCAATGTGTTCTAACAAGGTAATCCTTAGGCAGCATGAGATAGCAACCCCAGGCAGCAGATGTTGGGTGCCATGTAGGAGCTGCAAATTGTATTTTACTAACAGAGCTAGGGAGAGGAACACATGGGATTATCTTCTTCAAATGCCAGAATTCCTTGGCTGGTTTTGGGTACTACACACCTTGACAGGGTGAAGGTAACATTTGCTCCTCTACCTCAGGCAGCAAAATGTCTTAAGGTAGCTCTGCATTGTGGAATCCTTCCTGAAGATAAAATAACAATTTTCTTCAAAGATTTAAGAAGTACATAGGGAAGGTCCTGGCAGTGAAGTGAACCTTTCTGAGACCAGGATGTCTTCACCTGGAAATCTGAACAATGATGGTTTGAGAAACAGCTTCAAGTGACTGAAGGCTTTTAACACTGTTGGAGTCTTGTGGGGAAAAGAATGTACCTGTGCTTTCCATTCCATCGATGCCAAAAAGCATAGAAAATAACAAACAGAAGATGGATTAGAAAAGGGAATGGGAACCTGTGATCCTTCAGATATGACACCATCAACTCCAACCAACATGGTTAACTATCAAAAATGATAGGATTTAGAGTCCAACTGCATTCAAAGAATAACTAGTTCTCACCTCTGGAGTAGAAAGACAATCAGAAAACACTAATGCATGAATGTAAAAATTGTTGAATTGATAGCTATGTGCTAGGGAACCTCAATCATATTTTAATTTTTGATTAATGTCTTGAAAAAAAATCACATCCCTATTTCTATGCTGTTGTAACTGTATGATCTAGGTAAAATATCATTACAGAGCAAGATTTTGTCATCAGTATAATTAGATACAATTTTTATCCTTTGGTAAAAACTGAGAGAAATTGAATGTATGGTAATCCTCCATAGCAAAAAATAGTAATGACATTCTGCAGAGCTACAGTAGACATATTCCATGAAACACCTGTGCCAAATTGACAGCTTAAAAATCCTAATCAAGAGCACTATATCTATCTGTTGTATACAAGCTAGTGCTCTAGAAATGTATAATCAATTTGAGATAAAGCACATATTAAAATAGAATCTGAAGAACAAAGAAAACAATACTTTAAAAATCATTATTTCATGACCAAACAACTGGATTTCCAGACTGCTATGATACTGTAGTGCACAGGAGAACATTTGTTTTAGACAATTTTCACAATCAATTAACATGGCAAATGGCTTTTTGCTCTTTTGTAAAAATTAAATGGCTTCACCAAAAATAGATAGGAGAAAATGGCATCCATGTGTGTATGTGTGTTTGTTTGGGAGTGTTTCTAACCTTTACCCATTACCTATACCCTACAACATGGTATATTTCACTGTCTGTTCCTATCTTCACTCTATATACTGTCTCTTGTTACACTTCAGTATCACCAACTTCTCACTCATCATGGAACTTGTTATGTTTATCTACAGAGTGATGTGACCATATTTAAGAAGTGGCAGGTGCTGGAAGAGAGCAATAGTATGGGGATATGGTGAGCAGAGACAAGAAAGGAATTGGACAAAAGGTCTTGAAATTCCAATTGCTGAAGGATATTTTTAACACTTCCTTAGCCTTTGAAGCCTAGCTTGGTGGAACTGAAAATATTATAGTATGGTGTGGGCAGCTGTAGAATAGAATGATATATTGGAACACTCATTGTCTTATAGATGACTGTAACAAACAGAGTCATCTTGTGCCCTCCATTTGCCAATATGACCATTTCAGACATGAGAATTGTTATTTTTGTTTCTCATACTGTTATTGCCAATACTGAATTACAAATTTTCTTGGTTGCTTTTACAGTTTCTCTGGATATTTCTCTGTTAAGCCTCTCTACCACAGTGAAGAACATAGTGGTATCTTTCCTCTCTACTCACATCTCTTTCCTTCTGAAAGTAAAGGGTGGCTCTCAAAACACTTGTTGTGCATACTAGAGATATGACTTCATCACACAGAATTAAATAAGCGTTTCTACACACTTAAGAAACTGCCAGGGATTGTACCCTTCACATGACACAATCTTCAAATGTGGGGCAGAGATATCTTGCCACTTCTAAAGTGTGAGTTTTCCCCATGATCCCAGAGTTGATTGGCAAGTGACTTATTTTTCAATTCTCTGTGTTGAGACGTGTAAAATGCCCAATTTAATATGTGATTGGAATCCCCCCCTTGCCTGTTTGTAAATAAAACAATGACATCATCATGAAGGGAGGAGCTGAGATGGGCAGAATTTCTTTCTGCCGCCATTACCATTTTGGGACTGAGCAGGTATAGCAAACAAGACATTCAAAACATTCAGAGATTGATAAAAAATGTTTCAAAAGGCATTACAAAATTAGGGGGTGCTGGCGTTTCATTTCTAAAATATAGTTAGTGAAAATTTCATCACTATAATGAGAGTAATGAAACTTTGTTACTTTTTCATTATAGTAATTGAGCACATAGGGAAACTTCAGGAGCTCCTTTCTCCCTCATTTTTACAACTATTGGGGTGAAACTTGCAACAATGGCAGAACACATTCACAACTGTTAGCCCACCACATTTCAGAATGTTTCACTCATCCACTGATTTTATAAACAACATTTTAAAAAATCTACAAGAGCTATCTGTTTGAATTTTCTGTACAATGACCCAAGATAACAGGAGATCATTCCCTCCAGCTTTCAGAAATATTCATACATCTAATTTTAGGGATTTTTTTTTTGAAATTTTGACAAAAACCTTAAAAAAAACAAAACCAAAAAGTCACAACAGCTATTTCATTTAATGTCTCCCATATTAACCAATAGAACTTCCATTTAGGGATTTCTTCCATCCCAGCAAAAGATTTACTTACTAGCTCTCTCCTATCTTGATTGGGGCTTTCTGATGCTAAGCAGAATTCTGAAAAATGTGGTTTAGGGCAGGGCCTTTTGAATGCTCTGCCTAGTCGCATTCCCTAACAAAATGAAGTTCAACAGGGACAAATGCAAGATACTCTGCATAGGCAGAAAAAAGAAATGCAAAGATACAGAATGGGGGACACCTGGCTCAACAGCAATATGTGTGAAAAGGATCTTGGAGTCCTCGTGGACAACAAGTTAAACATGAGCCAACAATGTGATGCAGTGGCTAAAAAAGCCAATAGGATTTTGGCCTACATCAATAGGAATATAGAGTCTAGAACCATGGAAGTCATGCTACCCTTCTATTCCGCCTTGGTCAGACCACACCTGGAATACTGTGTCCAATTCTGGGCACCACAATTGAAGGGAGATGTTGACAAGCTGGAAGGTGTCTAGAGGAGGGCGACTAAAATGATCAAGGGTTTGGAGAACAAGCCCTATGAGGAGTGGCTGAAAGAGCTGGATATGTTTAGCCTGAAGAAGAGAAGGCTGAGAGGAGAGATAATGGCCATGTATAAATATGTAAGGGGAAGTCATAGGGAGAAAGATTGTTTTCTGCTGCCCTGGAGACTAGGACATGGAACAATTTCTTTAAACTACAGGAAAGGAGATTCTACCTGAACATTAGGAAGAACTTCCTCACTGTGAGAGCGGTTTGGCACTGGAACTCTCTGCCCCAGAGTGTGGTGGAGGGTCCTTCTTTGGAGGCTTTTAAGCAGAAGCTGGATGGCCATTTGTTGGGGGTGCTTTGAATGCGATTTCCTGCTTCTTGGCAGGGGGTTGGACTTGATGGCCCATGAGGTCTTTTCCAACTCTAAGATTCTATGATTCTCTGATTCTATGTTTCCCAGAATTATGTGTTTTCTTTTCCAGCAAACTTTGTTTTCCTGCTGCTGCTTCCATCCTCTAATGGCCAGAGGCCATTAAAAGAGAAACGGCAGCCTTTTCAACTTAGCTTTGCTTTCTTGCACTGAAAATGAAACTGACTTTAGGAGCCTTCCAAGATTTACAAAATGTAAATGAAGAAGCATTGGGAAAGTTTTGATTCTTAAGTTTTCAGCACAGGCCATGTCTGCACGTCAGATATTGTGTTGTAAGTACGAATTTAACTAATTTGACATGATTTACAACAATTAACGAAAAATCACACACCCCTAGAAAATAGCAAGCATGCAAATCCTGTGCTTCGTGTTTCTGTACCTTTAACAAGCTCCCCCTTTCAGCTCCCTCTTCCTGTTTTTGGTCAAAGAAGTTATTTTGAACTCTTGTCTGACACTCTAAAGGACAGCAGAGAGATATTTAAGAGAGCTAAAGCTTCCTCCTCCCACCCTGTAAGAATGCAAGAATAACTCTGCTATATATGTTGTTTTTTGGGCTGTAAGATTTTGGGCTGTCCAAATGTATCTCCCTCTACAACCCATCTTGGAGGTTAAGATCATTGAGGGAGGCCCTGCTCTCAGTCCCGCAAGCATGACTGGTGGGGACGAGAGACAGGATCTTCTCAGTGGTGGCCCCGTGGCTCTGGAACTCTCTCCCTTATGACAACAGAACAGCCCCATCCATTCTGTCTTTTAGGAAAAAACCTAAGACACGGGTATGGGACCAAGCATTTGAGCAAAAATCATAGCTGTGCAATAATACTTTTTAAAGTATTAACTAATGGACTGATTCTGGACTACAATTTTGAACTTGCATGATTTTAATTGTTGTTTTAATAATTTATGTTTTAATGTTTGATTTTAATTGTATTTTTGGAATTTGTATGTCAGGATCGAATTGCTGCCGGTTGTGAGGCTGCCCTGAGTCCCCTTTGGGGTGAGAAGGGCAGGAAACAAGTATGGGAAATAATAATAAATAAATAACTCCAAAAGAGAGAAGTTTTATAAATAAGAAAACAAGGGAGGGACAGTGGGGGAAACAAGTCTTTACTGTGTGATGGCAAATCAAACAGATAAATCTTAAAGAAAGTAGAGATAATGATTAGGTGTGAATTCAGGACTGTAGACAAGGGGGGGGGGGTTAGGGGTTTATGAATTTTAACTGATTAACCAAATCTCTATGAGTATCCACTGAAGTTTATCTATCTTGAGTGTCCACTGAATTTTATAAATGGAGCCTGATTTTTTAATTATTTTGCGTTATGGAACTACTCTTCATGATTCACTAAAAAAAGTTTCAAGCCCCCCCCCCCCCCCCAAATATTTTTCTGGCTATGGTCCTAGGTGTGATGGAGGTAGGAAAATCTTCCATTTAATTTTAAAACAGATTATGCTGAAGCTGTATGGAAAACCTACTTTCTCAAACATTTGACCTGTTCTGTGGGATGAAGCCCTTTGTGCTGTGTTCCAATGTGGTTTCTGTTCCACCCCATGAAAGATTGCATTCATGTCTATTCAAAATCAAATCCTCTTTAACCCAATGGAATTTGGTCAGGTAAGTGCAAATGGATTGTAGTCTCACCCTAAAGGAATTTTGTGTTTTCTCTGTTGAAGAAAGCATTCAAAGAAGAACAAATCCATTTGGCTTACTAAATGTGTTCGTGGCCATGCTGTTTATGCTTTGTGAATAAAACAAATTGAAGGCAGAATAAGAGATGCATCTGAAATTGCTCTGAAACACCTTAATTTGCTTTCTTGTAGCCATAAACTCTCCCAATCTTTTCTTAGTAGAAAGGGAACATCACACACTGTTACCCAACCTTGAAAACAATTGGCTTATTTTGAAAAAGCGAAGATCAGAGAAGAAAACAAAAACATCTGGATCATATCCAGAGAAATGTAACCCACACGCACCTTTCTCAATAGTTATAGTTCAGTTTGCACACTGCCTCTCTAATGAGACGATGAACAGTATTTGGAGAAAATCAGAGCAAGTGGCAGAGGTTTTCAAGGACTAATGCATTATTTCTTGAGCCCATTCTTAGAGGGAAAAGAAGCAGGAGCTGCCTTCTCCTTTGCTGCTGCCCCCACATCACCAGGTTTACAATGTTGATAGTGGCAAGAGAAGTGGGTGTTACAAAATTGCTGTTTCTAAAAAGTTAGCAGCAGCTGTTGAGCAGGAGGGTAAGTTGCTGCAAGACTTACTTCTGTCTCCCTCCTCCGATATCACGGAACAAAAGGGTATTTTTTTCTGCTGCCTTCAGCAGTGGCTATTGGAAGTGAAAGTGTTATGGTGGGAGGGAATTACAGTTTGCAAAGCTCCTTATTTATTTAATCTGCTTACTTAATCAGTTGCAGCTCCAAGAAATTTCATTGTAGTTACCATTACAGTTGCTCACTTTTGCAAAGCACCGGTCCAAGTTAATCAAGTTAATAAAAAAATTCTGAATTGTTATTTTTAGTTATTTGGAGAAGAGGGACACCAGAGTGCTACAAGTCACCATCTTGAATCATAAAACACATGACTTTGACCTCATCATATGTGCTACCACATCATGGCAAATCTGGTGGTGCCCAGCATGGGGCATAAGGAACCCATCGCCTCCTGCCCCTCATCACCCGACTTCCCCCTGTCTTATCCTACAAACTCATCAGATGGGGTAAATTTCAGCAGCAACACCAGTTCCTCTTTAGTTTTGTGATGGAGCCCTCTGTCTCCCATCCTACGATGGGGCTCCATCACAAAACATATGCCATCACCATAACATGATGGGTGGCTTCCTGTGTTACACTGGGATAAATGAGGGGAAGTGTTCACCACCCGGCTGTGGAGATGGCATACTCTAGTTCCTCTTTAGTTTTGTGATGGAGCCCCATTGTGGGATAGGAGCCGGCAGGCTTCATTGCAAAAGTAAAGAGGAACTGGTGTTGCTGCTGAAATTTACCCTGTCTGGTGAGTTTGTTAGTAGTGAGGCCCCACACCAACAGTAGCTATAAAAGTAATCAAAATGTTTTACAGCTCCATTGCTAAAAGAACAGATATCCCATATTGAGGTACAATCATAGTGTATATTAATTATTTCTTCTCTAATGCCCAAAGAAACCTAATAGCAAATACTTCATCAATTACAACAAGTTATTTCCAAGGTCTGGCGATGATTCTCTTCAACAGCATCCTGAACAAGTAGATGGGGAAACGTATCTGAACTGTTATCCTTTGTCAGGGGAGTTGCGTGATCCAAGTTTAATCTACTTAGTGAATAAATATTTGGATTCTTTGCTGGCAGGCATGCAAGCTAGCCAAAGCAGGGATTTTATTATTCTCTTTACATAACACTTTTCACCTATGAATTTCTAAAGAAAGGGGTTTTATTCTTGTACCATCCAAAAAAGAAGGGGCGAGGCTTATGTTGGGGAAAGGCTCCAATGACTCACTGTCTTGATACATGAGTGTTCTTTATCAAATATTTTGTGCTGTGATCTAGAGAGGTATACAACTAGTTCTCAGTGTGCAATTTGACTTTTATCTTCTCTCTCTCTCTTTTCTTTTTCTTTCCCACTGCATCAGTTACTTCATACAGCATCAACTTCTTTTTAATAATTCTAGAGAAAGCTCAGAAGAAATTGCAGGGCAAAACTGAAGTGGGTGTGTGGATTCATGCAGACTTTTCTGTTTGCTAAAAGGGCATACAAAGAGAAAATAGACCTGAGAAGAAATGTCATGCATCAGCAAGGTACAACACCATTGTGTAGGGGCTGGTCTTACTAACTGGGAAAGTGGGATCAAAAATGTGAACCTGGTGATACTTTGAATTTCTGAAGAGGGTTGGTGGGCTCTGATTTTAGGTAGCAATCCTAACCTTAATTAATTAATTATATATCTTTCTTACCCAAACGCCTTCAAGGAATATGCAACCATAGAAGAAGTCCTAGTAAACTACTTCTCCATAAATAATTGCAGGATTGTGTTGTCAGCGTATTTTTAAAAGATTACAGATGTCTTGCTGCTAAAATCTTGCTGCTGAAAAGAACAACTTATATAGTTGATTTTTGGATTACAGCTCCTAAAATCCTCTAGATATTCTGGCCACTGTCCATATTGATTACAGGAATCAGGCAGTTAGTTGTAGTTCTAAAAGTAAGTAGCCCAGTCCACTCAAAAGATGCAAGAGATGAGAGGTTTCACTTCAAATTCAAGACTGAATTTACTTTATTTAAAACAAAGGTAATGAAACAGAAGTCGTTTTAAGTCAGGGATGGGAAAACATGTAGCTCTCCAAAAATTGTGTGACTGTAGTGCCCATCAGCCCAAGTCCACATAGCAATGGTAAGGAATGATGACACTACAGTCCCAACAATAACAAGAAGGACATATGTGCAGCACCTCTAACCTGAGGTTAACATCCTTTCTTAACATTTGCTTTTTACGTCTCCTTCAGCTTAGAATAGATATATTTAATGAAAGAAACAAAAATTGTAGTGTCATCGAGTTCTTCAATTTGGAATTTTTCAATAGCAAATCGAGTGTGGATTGCATATGGCCCCTGTATTTCATGTAATTGATGATTCCTGCTTCACACAGTGTGAAAAAGCAACACCTAATACATGATCTCATAGGGTGTATCTCACAGTAAAATCAATGCTGCTTGATATCATCACTTTTATTGCCATGGACCAATGCTATGAAATCATGGCAATTGTAGTTTGGTAAGACACCAGCATTTTTTGGCAGAGAAGGCTAAAGAAATTGTAAAATAGCAGTATGGATGGAGTTATGGCAGTTAAACTAGTGTCAAACTACATTAATTCTACAGTATAGATGCAACCCAGGCTAGCCTTCCATTTTCCATTTCCTGGTGATGTGAAGTGCAGAAGACATGCCGCTACCTCTTAAGTAATCAAAGTAATTTACAAGTCTGATTATCAAAAAAACAAAAAAGCTGCATTTCTCTGACTCTGATGTACATGATCACATCTGCACTGTTTCAATCACAGTGTAAAAAGGAATCATGCTGTAATTTGGTAAGCAGGCAAAAACTTTCACTTGGGGCAGTGTCTTAATCAATGCATGCTGGGGGGGGGGGGGAGATGTGAAGCAAAGATTAAGAGAGCAATCCCTGAAATTTTAGAAAATCTCCACTAGGTATATGGAATGGAACATGGGGTAGGAGAAGTTTGCAGAACACTAAGGAACAGAGTTGCTGACACCCCATACTACCTGATTTTTTTGTGTTGCAAGGATGATAGTTAATAGGATACATTCTTTTCTGGGCACTCCTTTGAAGAGTGATAACTGAATACTTATATATTCTCTAACTATTTTCACATGTGAGAAACCTAGCAAGACAGCTTTTGCTAATAATCCTTCAGAGTAAGAAACCACACTTGAATGTGAATGAGAGAATTCTGCATACACATTAACTTATTCATTTGACCCATTTGATTGTTTGCAAATACTGAAGATTAAATATAAAAGACAGTCATACTTTAAATCTCAGAGACCAAATCTATCCAATTGTTCTATACTGAGATGGACATCTTGACTCCAATCCAGCTGCAGGTCTCAATTAGAGTAAAACATATTGAAACAATAAAGTTTATATAAATGTTGACTTGTCATTTAGGAAAAAAAATCTATATATTTAATCCTCAGATTTCCCCATCCCTTCCTCATCTCTCTCATAAATACAAATATAAAGCATACAGTTCCCCTATTTTGCTCTCATATACAATTCCATACTCTTTCACACAAATATGTACAGCATGTTATCCTTACAGCTTGGAAAGTGGCATTTTTTCTTGTATTTATTTTCAAAAGGTGTATATGGTACACCCTTAAAATGATTCAAGATTTCAATAGCAGAGAAATATTTCAAAATTAACAAGAGAAACTTTAAATGAGGTTTGTAACTCTGTGCTTCAGCAATTCGAGCAGAGCATTACTGTACAGGGACAATTTGGACACCTTTCATAAAAGTGTAATTTAAGGTGAAATGTGTAACTATGATTAAATTATTATATTGCTATTTGATATAAATGCATTTACCTAGCTTGCAAATAATCACCAGCTATTAAAGGGTGTACTGTAGGCATTTTGGGGGTCTTCCGATATATACAAACCTCACACTCATGAATGAGGACACCCACAGAGAAAGACATAAAAACATGCAATACCCCATTCCTGTCTCCTGTCCATCTCCATCTGGCCTGTCATAGCTCTTGTGACAAACTGTCAGGCACACTTTTAGCTCCTCAAACTGACTAGCATTGCCATCTCTCTTTGAAATCAGCATTTTTGCTCTCAACTACTCTGGTGTCTTATCTCTGCCCTACCCAAAAAGCCCCAATGTTGCCGCCTATTGACCACAAAATCCTAATAGCTCCAGGCTTGCTCTCAATCTCTTAAAGTCCCCACAGCACAAAAATCTATATAGATAAAAGAGTGATGGCATCACGGCAATTCACAAAACAACAAAAGTACAGGCCCCCCAACCTCAATATTTGACAACACAACCCATCATCCACGCCTCAAGGTTGATACAACAAAAAGAAAAGAAAAATAAAGTCCTAATTAGAGGGAGAGCAATAATTTTTTTATCCAATTGCTGCCAGTTTAGAGGGCTAATCTCTGCCCACTTGGTTGCCTAGCAACCAAGGGACAGCCAGGTTTCAGTTAGGGGACAGGCAGATTTAGGCCTTACTTAGACTTCTTCCACAGATTATCTAATTTGCACTGGATTATATGGCAGTGTAGACTCAAGGCCCTTCCACACAGCTATATAACCCATTTATAATCTTATATTATCTGCTTTGAACTGGATTATCTTGACTCCACACTGCCATATAATCCACTTCAGTGTGCATTTTATACAGCTGTGTAGAAGGACCCTCATATAATCCAGTTCTGAGCAGATAATATAAGATTAGAAATATATAGTAGAGTCTCACTTATCCAACGTAAACAGGCTGGCAGGATAAGTGAATATGTTGGATAATAAGAAGGGATTCAGGAAAAGCCAATTAAACATCAAATTAGGTAATCGTTATACAAATTAAGCACCAAAACATCATATTATACAACAAATTTGACAGAAAAAGTAGTTCCATGCGCAGTAATGCTATGTAGTATTTACAGTAGAGTCTCACTTATCCAACACTCGCTTATCCAACATTCTGGATTATCCAATGCATTTTTGTAGTCAATGTTTTCAATACATTGTGATATTTTGGTGCTAAATTCATAAATACAGTAATTACTATATAGCATTACTGTGTACTGAACTACTTTTTCTGACAAATTTGTTGTCTAACATGATGTTTTGGTGCTTAATTTGTAAAATCATAACTTAATTTGATGTTTAATAGGGTTATCCTTAATTCCTCATTATCCAACATATTCGCTTATCCAACGTTCTGCCGGCCCGTTTATGTTGGATAAGTGAGACTCTACTGTACTGTATTTACAAATTTACCACTAAAATATCACAATGAATTTAAAACACTGACTACAAAAACATTGATTATGAAAAGGCAGACTGCGTTGGATAATCCAGAACATTGTATAAGCGAATGTTGGATAAGTGAGATTCTTCTTTAATATGAAATAATTACTGGGATAGAATAATGCAGAACAATATAATCTCTAAAACCAGGATAGTAAATAAACAGGGGAATCCCACACAGGAAACAATCAGGGCCAGCTAACACCTCCCAACAAAGTATTCCCATCATCAAAATCAGGCAAATCCTCTGTTTTCTCAGGGCCACAGACAGTAGAAGCACATAAAATATTGCAAACACCACTCTGAAAACAAGGGAATTCCAGACAGGAAACAATCAGGGCCAGCTAACACCTCCCAACAAAGTATTCCCATCATCAAAGTCTGGAAAATCCTCTGTTTTCTCAGGGCCACAGACAGTAGAAGCACATAAAATATCGCAAAGAACACCACTCTGAAAACAGGGGAATTCCAGACAGGAAACAATCAGGGCCAGCTAACACCTCCCAACAAAAAATTCACTCAGGGAGGAAACAGCCAGGCTTTAAAGCTGCAAGGCCATTACATCCTAATCATTTTTCCTAATTGCAGCATTCATACTTGCCTCCAACAGACAAAAAAACCCAATCAGAAATATTGTATATTCACAACCTTTAGGAAATAATATCCCCTGATGGCGCAGCATGTTAAAGCGCTGAGCTGCTGAACTTCTGGACCAAAAGGCCACAGGTTTGAATTGGGGGCGCGGAGAGAGCCCCCACTGTTAGCCCCAGCTTCTGCCAACCCAGAAGTTCGAAAACATGCAAATGTGAGTGCATCAATAGGTACTGCTACGGCGGGAAGGTAACGCCGCTCCATGTAGTCATCCCACATGACCTTGGAGGAGTCTACGGACAACGCCGGCTCTTCGGCTTAGAAATGGAGATGAGCACCAACCCCCAGAATTAGACATGACTGGACTTAATGTCAGGGGAAAACCTTTACCTTAACTACCACCAATTCCTCAATACTTTATTTCCCATACCACCATACTTCGCCACAGCAACGCGTGGCCGGGCACAGCTAGTAACTTATAAAATATAACCCAGGAAATGTTGTCATTTGCTTGCCTAATCCGTGTTCCCAGGACAATAACTCAGCAGGAGATAACTGATAGCAAAATTATTTGGGGTTTTTTTTGGATTTCTGCATATGGGAGGCTCAACCTGTACTTACTACAACTATTCTCTGAAAAAATGTAAGAAACTGTGATTCTAGAAATCTTACTGATTGAGTAGGTTTGAATATGAGCACCTAACACACTAGGTCATCTATAAAGGTCTGGAATGATTCTGGTCATGTAGCAACATTTGAGGATGGAGCTTATCCATGTTCCAAATAGTAGTCATAACTCTGCACATGGGCAACTGAATGTCTGCAAAATACTTATCATCTGTACAAAAACAGCACCAAGGCTAGACAAGTCTAGAGTTGTGTGCTGGAAGAAACAAACAACCGCACCATCAAGCTAAGATAGGGCTGAACAACTGCTAGGGGTCGCATTGATCCATGATCACCACAAGAACGTGGAGAGCTGTTTCTTCACCAATATATCTTTCACTCATCCATATTCTAAAACCCTTTTAAAAATTAAATCAAAATATACACCCATGCTAAGGGCATGAGTATAATTTAACTGTGTTTTTTAAAAAAATGAGAGTATGTTGAGGGCCCTTAAGTGTCACAAAAACATATTACCCATGGCTGGACATTAACCACCCCTGAGCTAAGAGCCAATAGCAAATTATGAAGCAGTGAGGTTGTTTGTGTTTCCAGACTTTATTGGTTACATATTTTCTTCAACAGCCATATATACAAATCATTAGGAAGTTGAAATTGAGTGGGTGTGCACTCCCCATATGTTTATATGTATACACTTCAATCTAACTCCAGCTTCAGTCTCAATTAATACAGATTTGCTGAATCGATGAAACTTGCATAAGTGTTGATTTACCAATTACCCTATTGATTTGATGGGTCTGTTTGAGCTGGCACTAACAGAAGGATTTGGAAATTTGTGCACATTACATGTTGCGGAAAAAAGAGAAGGGTTTATTCCCACAATGTCTGGAGTAACTATTGGTGAGTTTTGAATGTGATTATTTGCTTTTAATATGTTTGCTTCAGTGAAAACCTGATATGAAAATATGCTCAATATAAATAACTCTTTTCAATAGTTGGAAATTGACAAATATATGACAAGGAAGGGTTACTTTTCTTCAGGGAAAGCAATATGCACAAATAAAAAGCTGAGCCCAAATGTGGCTGCTTTATACACACCCCCATACAGCTGGTATAGAATACCCACTCTCCCATCTGTCCCAAGCCATATATAACCAAATTGGAAATATTATGATAATTCTATTATTATCTCTATGCCTCTATAGTTGTGCCCTTGCATTGGTTATGCTAGGCCTTTGTGTGACTTCAGCCAGATATGATAAGAGAAAAGGAAGAAGTGGGTGGGAAGGGTGCTGATATTTTCCAATGCCAATGAAGTTTTAGCAAGTCATCTTACTAAAATATCACAGTGAATTGCTTTGCACTTAAACTTATCATAACAGTCTTCGCAATCTGGCTCTCCAAAATGCACTGGCTATAGTATCATCATCCTTGGTCAGACAGACCCTGGCTGTACTGAATGGGGTGACGGATCTTGTAGTACAACACACACATCTGAAGAATGCCAGGTTTACAAAGACTACATTACAGTACCAAAAGTCAAATATGAACTCTAAGGGTTTCACTAACAGACAGAAAATATTTTAACATTTTTCTAACAGACGTAGGACCTGATCAGGTGGGTAGTTTCCCCCGTCTCTGTGCGCTGTCAGCATGCTGCTGGGACAGAGTCCGCCAGAGCCCATCAAATGACACAGGGCAGAGCTCCATATACAAAGTCAGGGACAGCATCGAAGGAAGCCAAGGACAGTGAAAAAAAGGAGTCTGGAGTCACGGTGGTGCAATGGGTTAAACCCTTGTGTTGGCTGAACTGCTGACCTGAAGGTTGGCGGTTTGAATTGGTGAGACAGGGTGAGCTT
Organism: Anolis carolinensis; assembly: GCF_035594765.1. Lineage (NCBI taxonomy): Eukaryota > Metazoa > Chordata > Lepidosauria > Squamata > Anolidae > Anolis > Anolis carolinensis. The sequence continues at coordinate 158,430,170 of NC_085845.1, forward strand.
CTATCTGTCAACCCCAGCTTCTCATGTGGGGATATGAGAGAAACCTTCCACTGGATCCGGGCTTCCCCGGGCAACGTCTCTGTAGACAACTGATTCTCTCACACCAGAAGCGACTTGCAGTATATTCTCAATTCGCTTCTGACACGAAGAAGACCAAAGGTTTTGAAGTTGAAAACTGATCTCCTATGTTTGTTTCTCTGTCCATCTATCTGTCTGACTCATAGGCACAGAGAGAAAAATACAAACTATGTCAGTTTTCTCAGTACATGCATGAATTTAATTTTTGCCAACTTTCAGTCCTGGAGCAATGAGATTTCAATACCAAACTAAGTCAATAATAATAGTCTCTGGAAGTCAGAAGAAAAAATTGTATGGCTAATGGGCTACATACACCCTCCACTCATTTTTGTGGCTACTGAGCTCCTTATTGAACTATCTCCTCACCAATGAAAACTGGGAAGGCAGAAAATATGACTTCTTCTGGAAGATCCTGTTGTCGATACTGGTTTAGAACATAGTGCAGCCGCAAGCACACATTCATGCCTTACACCTTCCCCAGGGAAATTTATGAAATAGGAAGCGGGCAGAACAGCCACTTTCAGTTTTGTTTTGGGGAGAATGTAGCCTGAAAAATGGCCTGAGATCATTTGAGTGTGTCCACCATTGCTCTAAATGTATTTGGAGAGCAAGCCTTCCCTTGTCCCCCTCCTTGCCATCAGTAAATAGCCATAGACCTATATAAACGATCAAATTAAGTAGCTGTATTATCTGAACAGATGGCAGGCAGTGTTTGATCATTGGCTCTTTCCTTGGGAATTAAGCCCTGGCCTGTGAACAGATTCCCTTCACAGTATGCAAGGGGAGAGCGGTTTTGTTAAAATGTTTTTCAGAAAGATGGATAGTTTATAAAACTTCAAAGAACTATTGCACAATGTGCCTCTGTGTTCTACTGTCCTTATTCAATTTCAATGATATTTCATAACTCTTGTCAGTGTTTCTATACCTTTTTATCTGCATTTCTGCTCTTGGTTCATTGATTAAATTGTATGGGTCCATTTGTCTCTACTTGGTATCCAAAGCTAAAACTGGGAGCCTATTTAGTTTTTAAATGTCTTGGAATTATCACTGTTAAACCAATAGTAATATTATAAGGGACATGTGATCACAATGTTGAATGAATCTTTAAAAAAAGAAAGAGAAGAAAAGAAGGTTATTCTATTACTACAAATTGTGTCAAATCTTCTTACACATCAGCACTGAAAGTACCTTGAGTACAATTCAACTACAACTAATTTAATGAAAGCTTTCACTCTAAAAGGTTGACTATACATCTCATATGAATGAATCAATGAATTACTTTTCACTGTATGAGACAAGCTTCTTTCACTAGCCAGTGGTTCTGCTTCAGATTTACAGAGTGGAAATAGGAATAACAGGTTCGGATATGTTAATTTAGTAGAATAAACCATAAACCAAAGAATTAACATTATTTCTGTGCATTCATGCCTTGACTCAGGTGCCAGAACAGAAGGCTGTTCTTCTTTGCAAATATGTGTGTGTGTGTGTGTACACATACATACATACATACATACATACATATATAAATTGGGGATTTCTGAGAACTGCATTCCCCATTCCAGAGCTTAGAGAAGTTACTTTCTGGAAGAGAATGTCTTTAATACCCCCGCCAGCAAGGCCAATGCCATGATCACTGGGGAATTGGAAGAGTTGCAGTCAAAAGTCTTTCCAAATGCTCAGTCTCAGCATTTCCATCAATAACTAATAGTGCTTCCTTGAGTGTTTTTCTCTCCCCCAAAAACTACATTTCTATATGCTTCAGACCAGTGGTTTCCAGGTGTTTTGGCCTACAACTCCCAGAAATCCCAGCCAGCTTACCAGCTGTTAGGATTTCTGGAAGTTGAAGGACAAAACATCTGAGGGCCCACAGGTTGAGAACCACTGCTTTAGACTGAGGAAGTAATTATTTGCAGGACCAAAATGAGGCAGACCTGTTTATTCTGCTCACAGACATCTGTTTTCTACTATATAGGATGGGCTCGTCGTTGCTGATCCTTCCAAAAAAAACAAACTAAAAGAATGTGAACCTCTGTTTGTCCCTATAGATATCCCAGGTTATTCATCTGCTTGTTATAAAAACGCTTTTTAGCTGATTACAGTCAGTAAGCACAGTTGTTACAGATGAGAGAGCTGAAGTAGTTGTGTTTTACTATTTATCCATCAAGGAACAATTGGAATTCAGGGACTAGCTCTTCAAATACCATCAGGCTTTTTTCCTTTTTACAATAGACCACTCTTGAAATGGAGGAAAATATGTTTTAGAAAGGTATTTTTTGCCGTTTGCTGTATTTAGAGATTTTTTTTCTGAAGTGAGGCATTTCTGCAAAAAAAATTTCTTTGCTACTTTTATTATTTGTAGCTCAGGCAAGAAAAGACGATATGTCTTACTACGAAGCAGTTCAACGCTTCTTTCTGATGATGTCACAAAGTGCAGAAATGCCTGTTTTATAAAATATGTGAGTGAAAAGAAAGAAAATGAAAACTTTTGTACATTTCTCATAGTATTTTTCATTTTTGTGGCCTTTAATGTGCCATGTAGAATATTACATTAAATTGGTTATATATTGCTCCTGACTGCTTATACTGGAAAAAAATTAATGAGCTGGCTTCTGCTTGGTGGTTTCTACATTTATATTCAATGCATATGTTTAACTGGCAGGATATTTGATGCAATAGTGGGCATGGGCTTGGTAGCCCCTATTGAAACACAACACCCTTTTTCAAAACCCAAGGGAGAAAAAGGACCCATAGTCTCAGTGAAGCATTAAACCATTCTGAAGTGTCAGAGAAATGCTGAACAGAAAATGAGATTTACACTTCATAAGATGATTTTACAGACTTAAAGGATTGACAGTGCTCTCTTGACAGTGTTAATTACTTCAGATTATTTATATCCCTGACTTTGCAAGCAGTCAATTAATGGTAAACAACAAGTATAGTGTGAAAAAGTGTCACGCTGTATTTGTCGAAGATATATTTACTTTTTAAAAAATTATTTTAGTTCTCACATATCAATTCATCTGAAATCGAGAAAAACAACCACACATAATTTAGGTTTCTAGGAGATACCAAGCTATGAATGCTAAAGGACTGATGTAACTCATACTTGGTTTTCCAAAGAGAAAGGAATGAAAGGAACTCAGCAAGCTCCTTTTAGATTATAGGAACAACTGTATTTTTATTGTTAATTTTTATATTTGATTTGATTGTGCTGTATTTTGTGTTTTATATTTATTGATGTGTTATTAATGTTTATTCTATTTTCTGTATTTTATTGTATTGCACTAATACAATAAAATATAGAAAATTGAATAGGCATTAATAACACATCAATAAAGGGGGATGGGATATAAATAAACTTGATTATTGTTATTATTATTTTATTATGACATAGCAAACAAGATAGATATGCTGGATTTCGTATCACAAAATCACAAGTCGAACACTTCCCAAGTGTTTAGGACTGTGTGATGTATTTTCGGATGAGGCGCACAGATCCCAGTAGGGTGGCCTTTTGCAGTTGTTGTTGTTGTTGTTGTTGTTGTTGTTGTTATTATTATTATTATTATTATTATTATTATTATTAGCCAAAGTTTCCTACCATCAGTTCACACTGGAAATAAAATGTGGTATTTCACTTGATACCACATATCCTAACAGCAGAGCTTTCTCTACAGGGGTCATGGAAGGGATCCAAAATTTCTACCATTCTGTCTGTATGCAGCTCAAGGTTTGTTTGGATCAGTAGTATTTCCCCTTTGGCATCTATTCATGACAACAGAGGAAGTGGCAGAAGAGCTTAATTAACTCAGAGCTATAAATACCAATGCAATTATGTCACTCATAGTGGTTAGTGTATAAAGAGCCATGGTCTCTAAAAGAGCCATGGTCAGATGTGTGGGATAAAAAAAGAGCAGAATAGTTATACAACAGAGCATATGTTCTCAAAGGAACTGTGTTTCCACCATGTATCAGTTATATTTTCTTCAAAACACAACACAGCATTTAGCGTGAGTAGACCATTACAAGCCATGAAAGGATGCTATGGAAGATACAAATTGCTCTCTGATTTTCCCAATACATCTGTGGACTAAGCCAAGACAGGGCCAATTTTCCCGATGCAGATAAAACATTGGTCCTATCCTTTTCCATAAAGATGTGCAATTCATATCTGAAATAGTGAGCTGGTTTAGAAAAGCCATAACAGGCTATGAGGCACACAGACCTCCGAGAAAAATGTCTGAGAGGAAATAGTCTGGGGACTTCTGCTTCCACTAGGATTAAGGTCATTATTATCACAAGGTTTATTGAGGTCATTGTTTCAAAGAAGACAAATTGGGAAAGTGTTGGACGAAGTCCCCAGACTATCTTTTCTCAACCTGGAACCACCAAAGAAGCTATGTGTCTTTAAAGTATTTGCATTCAGTGCATAGATCAATGAGCCAAGTGTTTTTAATTTAGCCCCAAAGCTTCTATAATATTCCAGTTTTTAATTTATTTACTATTTTTTCCTACTAGAATAAAAATGGCTTGCCTTGTCAGGTTTCCCAGTCACCGGTTCAACCAATCAAATTAACAAGGCCCTACTGATCACTCATATTCAATGTACACCAATCCATAATACAATTGAGGGAGTAACATAATTTTGGAGGTGGTGCTTGTATGTTTGCCTATATACCAGTGATTCTCAACCTGTGAGTCCCCAGATGTTTTGGCCTTCAACTCTGAGAAATCCTAACAGCTGGTAAACTGCCTGGGAATTCTGGGAGTTGTAGGCCAAAACACCTGGGGACCCACAGGTTGACAACCACTGCTATATACAACCACTTTAGCTATAATCATGGTAGATCAATCCTACATATGATACCCTAATCCCATACATATTTCTAGCACTATCTATCCATTGCATCTTTCACCTAGATTTGAATTCAAGACTGTTTACAAAAAGGGATAAAATATAATATGAACACATACATATTGAATGTTGAATACCTGCAACAGTGTTGCTTTTTAAAAGAATCAACACTTAAACTTCTTTGAACTTTCCACATTCAGATCACCACGGGAATGTAAAGAATGTTTGCAAATGTTTGTGAATGTTCTCATCCTTGACAAAGAAGTGTGTCTGGACCCACTTAGATATGCCATAGAAAAAATTAACAGCGTCAGTTTTTTCAATTCTTTATAAAGACAAAATCTCAGCACTTTTAATCAACAGTTGTAATAATGGAAATCAGAGAATATTGAATCAAAGAAGCTGGGGAACAGCAGGGCCAATCATGGAGCAGCATCATGCTGCATTTCCTACCCGTTGTGGGTCATGGTATCCCTTCCCACAATGTTTCCTCACTGTCCCTCACTTTCTCTTCATCTCCTCTGGCTTTGATCTAAGAGGAGTTGTGTGTACACCCAACTCTTCTGGGCTATGTTTCTCTGTGTTGCTGGCACGCTGCTGACATGGAGGCCTGCTGGAGGTAGCCCTGCATAATATGATGGGCTCCGGGAGACTCCATGCCAGCAGCGTGCCAGTAGTGCAGAGAAGTGGGGAGAAGATGCTTTTCAACTTCAATGTGATGAGGTCCATAAGCTCAGCCAGCAAGAAGGAAACTTGAAATGTTTTGTTCTTCTACAGTGCTTAAACTGAAGGATCCACAGTGGACATTAGGTTTATCCAAGTCACTTCTATTCTATTAGAAGAATCATAGAATCATAGAGTTGGAAGAAACCTCATGGGCCATCCAGTCCAACCCCCTGCCAAGAAGCAGGAAAGTGAAGCTTTCCAGTAACTCTACTCTTCAAAAAGAATATGGTATTCATATGCTAATGTGCCATTTGCAGCTTGATGGGTTGAATAACCTAGGGCAGTGTATTTCAGACTACCTTGTGTTTGTGTGTGTGTGTGTGTGTGGGGGGGGGGTTGGCAGAAATGTTTTCCTCTGTGTGCCAGGACACTATATTTGGGCTCCTCCCTCCCTCCCTCCCTCCCTCCCTTCTGTCCGTTCCTGGAAACTTGCCAGGGTGGGGGAGCCATGTGCTTAGAGATCAGTACTAATCCGAGGATCACTAGTATGGTAGGTTTTTAAAGAAAAGGAGTATGGAAACCATACTATGGCCTTTTCTATGGCTTATGGAAACCAGACTAGAACAGAAAGATGAAGCAATCAAGAAACACAAAAAGAGCATACCATCTTTGCTAAAAAAAAATCAGCTTCAGTTGGGAAATGCTAGCAGAATCACAGAAAGGCACATGTTAGTTCCAAAGGAAGTTCTCACTTTACTGAAATCAGCCACTAAGTAAATGTAGATGACAGTTTACCAAGGAGAAATGCAATGTGTTGTTTATGTAACCATTTGAGCAGTCCAGGTCTATATTGCCCGCCCACATAGTAGAAAAACTGAAACCATTCCTATATTGCTGATACAAAATGTGGGTAGATGCCACAGGTGACTAGCTCCTCACATGATTATATGCACAACACAGCAGGGTTCTGTTCACTTGTCATTCCACTCCATCAGAGAGCAAAGCAAGTCTTCAGAATTTCTCAGCACCTGGTATACCTAGAGACTTTACACATCATAGGGTGTTTTTAGCTAGCTCATGTCAAACTGGGCATATGATCTCAACTGGAAATCATCAGCAGAAAGAAAATATATAAAAGGAAGCCATTTAAGAAGTACAGAGGTGAAGACGATAATGTATTTTTATTTTCATGTCTCCATATTCTGAGCGAAAGAAAATGGCACTGTAAATGGATCACAGCTTGGAAAGCTATCTTTTTAAAATACTTGCCTCTATGAACCTCTTCAAATGTTCCCTTGCCCTGTTCCATTTCGCCCGCAGTCGCCAGTGAAACGGCAGGCACCAGAAAAATTTAGAATTAATTACTGCCCACCACACCTCACATTTTAAAAAAATAATATTTATTAACAATCTGTTGGAGGAGACAACATCAAAATCCCTCAGACTATTGGTAGGGCTATCATTGAGCAAAGTGACAAGATTGCCACATGAAATACCACAAAGAATGCTGCAAAGAGGAGGGTGAAGACTTGTTTTCTACTGCTTCAGAGGGCAAAATTAGGTCTAAAAGCATTAAGTTATTGAAGGGTACATTTTGATTGAACATTTTGACAGTGAGAGCAATTCGGCAATGGAACCATTTACCTCTAGAGGTGCAGAGGTCTCCTTCCTGAGTATCTTCAAAAAGCAGTTGCCTGTTGGCAATGTTTTTGTTTAGATGAAGAATCTGCATTGAACAGAGGGTTGGACTGGATAGCTCATGGAACTACTTCTAATTCAAAAAGATCTTATTAAGATTCTAGATCTGGGAAATGCAGAACACAAGTAGAGCACTATTTGTTCAAAAGGGAATAAAACTGCATTTAAGGAGCAGCTGCCTGTTGAGGTTTGTGGGGAGATTCCCAAATCCCAAAGTAGCACATATTTCCATTTGAACATAAGCTTTTAAAAAAATAGCATAATGCATGGGAAGCCCTGGTTTATCAGTGCTCATTTACCCTTCTTAGAGATGCCAGATATCCCGTTTGCTACAAGTTGCCAATCAGAGGCACCAAATTAGTTTGAAAATAAGGTAGACAAACAATTTGTGAGATTGATAAATAAAATGCCAGTGGTTGTTGTATGTCTTTCGGGCTGTGTGGCCATGTTCCAGAAGCATTCTCTCCTGACGTTTCGCCCACATCTATGGCAGGCATCCTCAGAGGTTGTGAGGTAAAAATGCCAGTGTTTATATGTTTATATTTTTTCGGACATTCTCTGTGAGGGTCAAGAAAAGGACATGAGTCTGAATTTGATTTTTAGATATTTTTTGATTTTTTTTCTCCAGGTTCTGTGCAGAAGCAAAAACAGATCTATTTTTTCTGTTTCTCTCATTTAACACTATTTCTCTGCTACTATATTCAAGACAAAGCCTTTCATCAGAATCCCTGCAGACATTGGAAGAAATAAGAAATGTTGTTGTTTAGTAACATTTGAAAGCTTTAAGGGATTTACTATTGAACACTGTAGGTAGGCAATTACAGAATGCAGGGGAAGAGATCTCTTTTCCCACTCCTTCAGACAGTTATTTTATCCTATTTATCTTTCCAGTGAAAAAGTTACTTAGTAATTAATTATAAATAATCTCTAAAAGCATTTCAGGGATGATATTGTAGTTTATTTAGGCATACATCATGGAATAAATGTTGTGAGCAAGAAAATACCAATTTCAAGATTTTGGTTTTATCTGTTTTAACACATCGTTACAGGTACAAAAATCAGTATCAGATTTACATTTGTGGTGTGCTTATTAACTCTATTGGAAAAATAAGCGTTTCCTGAACAAAAAACAGTGTTTTTGCCCAGGAATCAGTGTTTTCTGTGCAAAATAAATAGGGTGGTGGTTAGTTTCAAATAAAGTAGACCCCTTTACTGAAATTGTGAATGGTGAGTCAATACACAGGAAAATCCAGATGATTAAATGAGACTACACTTGTCACAACAAATAATATGATGAAGCATTTGAATATATAGCTGTGTATCTGCATAACGGTATTCAAAAAATATGTAGCACCTTTGAGACTAATTCAGAGAAAGAAGTTTGTGGCATAAGAACTCATAGATGGAATTTATTGCCTGAGACAGCCAGACCAACATTTAAGCTGGAAGGACAGTCCCTATCACATGACACCATATATATCCCACTTCTGGTCTGCATCTTCCTTATAATTAACTCAACACTCACTATTGGCAGGAAAAACCTATCAATAGCTATCAATGGCTTGCAATCCTGAAACGATCCTGTCACATACCTTATATGATGAACTCATTCAATTTCTGTGCCAGAATGACAGAAGTGACATTGGGTTCTCCTCCTCTCCCCTCTCCTCCGCATTGTTATTTGTTTTCTGTTTATGTAATATTTGACAGATATATATTTTTTGTTTTGTTTTTCGTGGCTGAAATTACAAAATTGTTCAGAACAAGACTTACAGAGTAGCAGATGTGCAGGAAGGTCGAGTTGTAAGGGTATGTGGAAATATAATAGTGGGACCACTGACTGCACTATTTAAGGTACTCATCCAAATATCTTATATCAATGATTGTGTGACTGCTGTGGAACAGCAGCTTGTACAATAAAGTCTAGTCAGTTTGTATCTGAAGTAGCCTAAGACAACAAGATTTACGCTACAAACTTTTTCAGTCACAAAAAGATTCCTCTGTGTGTTTTAATAAGATTTAAACCATTGTCTCCTGCTTTGTGCACACATTGTGTAACCATGAATGTTGTAGTATGGAGTAAATGAATTTCTCCAGACTAAGGCCCAATGTCTTTTGGCTGCTTTCCTTTTCCTTGGGAACACACATCAAGGATGTGAAATTAACAAGTATTTATGTAACTCTATCAATTTCTGCATATCCTGGAATCTGATCTCACCATCATGTAAAGTGCATAACACTAACTGAAAAAAATATACGTTTCTCTATTTTCAATGGCAATGAGGTTATGACTTATTCTTAGACAATTTACCCCAAAATAGAAGAGTTAAGTCACACCATCCACATAATTGTTTATAAGTTTATTTTATAATTTTAGAAGTAATTTTATATGTACACACTATTTCATGAACATTCTTTAAGTCTGTATATAATCATAGAATCATAGAATAATAGAGTTTGAAGATATCACATGGGCCATCTATTCCAACCCCCTGCCATGTAGGAAAAGCACAATCAAAGTATTCCTGACAAATGACCATCCAGCCTCTGTTTAAAAGTTTCTAAGAAAGGAGCTTCTACAAAGAGTTCCACTACTGAACAACTCATACAGTCAGGAAGGTCTCCCTAATGTTGAAGGGAGATGTTGACAAGCTGGAAAGCGTCCAGAGGAGGGTGACTAAAATGATCAAAGGTCTGGAGAACAAGCCCTATGAGGAGAGGCTTAAAGAACTGGGCATGTTTAGCCTGCAGAAGAGAAGGCTGAGAGGAGACATGATAGCCATGTACAAATATGTGAGGGGAAGTCATAGAGAAGAGGGAGCAAGCTTGTTTTCTGCTGCCCTGCAGACTAGGACACGGAACAATGGCTTCAAACTACAGGAAAGGAGATTCCACCTGAACATTAGGAAGAATTTCCTCACTGTGAGGGCTGTTCGGCAGTGGAACTCTCTTCCCCGGACTGTGGTGGAGGCTCCTTCTTTGGAGGCTTTTAAGCAGAGGCTGGATGGCCATATGTCGGGGGTGCTTTAAATGCGATTTCCTGCTTCTTGGCAGGGAGTTGGACGGGATGGCTCATGAGGTCTCTTCCAACTCTACTATTCTATGATTCTATTCTATGATTCTATGTTCATATGGAATCCCATTTCCTATAATTTGAACCTATTGCTCCTAGTCCTAGTTTCAGGGGCAGCAGCAAACAAGTCTGCTCCCTCTTCCTTATGACACCCTTTCACATATTTATACATGGCTATCATGTCCCCTCTCATGCGTCTCTTCTGAAGGCTAAACATACCAAGTTCTTTAAGGCACTCCTTATAGGGCATCATCTCCAGACCTTTGATCATTTTAGTTGCCCTCTTCTAGCTTGTCAAAATCTCTTTTGAACTGTGATGCCCAGAATTAGACACAGATTTCAGGCGAGATCTAACAAAAGCAGAATACAAAGGCACAATGACTTCCCTCGATCTAGACACTATACTCCCTTTGATGCAGCTCAAAATCCCATTGGCATTTTCAGCTACTGCATCACATCTACTGCCATTTACTTTCCGGGCCCAATTCAAGGTGCAGGTTATCACCTACAAAGCCCTAAACGGTTTGGGACCCACCTACCTTAGAGACCGCATCTCCCTCTATGAACCCACACATTCTCTTCGCTCGTCGGGGGAGGCCCTTCTCTCGCTCCCACCACCCTCACAGTCACGGTTGGTGGGGACGAGAGAGAGGGCCTTCTCCGTCGTGGCCCCCCAGCTTTGGAACTCTCTACCTAGAGAGATCAGGCAGGCCCCTACCCTCCTCTCCTTCCGGAAGAGCTTAAAAACCTGGCTGTTCCAAAAGGCCTTCGATGTTTAGTTGTTGCTGGATTGATCTATCTGTCCATTCCATAATAGCCCCATTGTTGTTGTCTTGCCATTTTATACCGCACTTTATTGTCCAACTGTGAAATTTCCTTTTCCCATTTCGTAACACTCTGCATTTCGCCTGGGATCTACGAATTAGTCTCCTGTTTTTAACACTGTATCCTGCTTGTTGATTTTAATGATTGTTTTTATTGATGTTGGTGTTTTTTACTGGGATAATTGTTTTATTGCTTTGTTACTGTTATTTGTTTGTTTTATCGGGCCAGGCCCCATGTAAGCCGCCCCGAGTCCCTTCGGGGAGATGGGGCGGGGTATAAAAATAAAGTTATTATTATTATTATTGTTGTTGTTGTTGTTGTTGTTGTTGTTGTTGTTGTTGGCTCATGTTCAACTTGTTGTCCATGAAGATTCCAAGATCTTTCTCACATGGACTGTTGATGAGCCAGGCTTCATTTTGTGTTTCATGTTTTCTGTCTAAATCTAGTATCTTACATTTGTCCTTGTTGAAATTCATTTTGTTAGTTTTGGCCCAGCTCTCTAATCTATTAAGGTCATTTTGAATTCTGATCCTGTCCTCTGGAGTATTAACTATGCCTCTTAATTTGGTGACATCTGCAAACTTGATAAGCACAACCTCTAAACCTTCATCCAAGTCATTAATAAAGATATTGAACAGAACTGGGTCCAGGACTGAACCCTGCGGCACTCCACTGGTCATTTCTTTCCAGGATGAAGCGGAACTATTGGTGAGCACTCTTTGAGTTTGGTTGCTTAACAAATTATAGATCCACCTAATAGTAGTATTGCCTAGCCCACATTGATTTCCTATCACACAAAGGGTATGCCAAAAAGGATATTCAATATATTACTAAGAAACCAAATAGCACAGTGAAAAGTACTCAAAACATAACATGGAGTTATATCTTAAGCCACAATGTAACTAGATATTTAGCTCATGTGAAAATTCATCATGTGTCATAAATTATTTGAACAAATATTTTGAAATAAAATCTGTGGCAACCTCTGTGTGCACTAGGAAACAAAGGCCCCCCCCCCTTTCCCATTTAACAGATAATTCTGAATTCTTTAACTCTGGGAATAATCTCCTTCAAATTATTTTCCCCGTATGGATTGGAAGAACCATTTGATTTGACAAATAATGGAATCTGCATGTTTGTTCTCCTTCATTTGTAGATCTTATAAATATCTGTCATATTAAAGGAAACTACATAAAGTGGCAGCATACTGTTTTTCTGTACTAGGCTTTCCATTTGCAACTCAAAGTCAGATGTTATTTTTATTATCACACTGTGTTTTTCAATGTGTGGTTAAAAGGGTCAATTTTCCACAGTTAATGTCTATGCTCTAAATGTGAAGGGGCTCTGAAGACGAGAAGGAAAAATCAGTTTATCCCCTCCAGTGTTACTGTAGACTTGCCATACTTTAATAATAATAATAATAATAATAATAATAATAATAATAATAATAATAATAACCAGCTGATGACCCAAAATGCAGACTGTGCAAGGAAACCTACGAAACCAATGATCATATCCTCAGCTGCTGTAAGAAAATCGCACAGACAGACTACAAACAGAGGCACAACTATGTGGCCCAAATGATTCATTGGAACTTATGCCTCAAATACCACCTCCCAGCAGTAAAGAACTGGTGGGATCACAAACCTGCAAAAGTATTGGCAAATGAGCACGCAAAGATACTGTGAGACTTCCAAATCCAGACTGACAAAGTTCTGGAACACAACACACCAAACATCACAGTTGTGGAAAGGACAAAGGTTTGGATCATTAATGTTGCCATCCCAGGTGACAGTCACATTGATGAAAAACAACAGGAAAAACTCAGCCGCTATCAGGACCTCAAGATTGAACTTCAAAGACTCTGGCAGAAACCAGTGCAGGTGGTCCCGGTGGTGATCGGCACATTGGGTGCTGTGCCAAAAGATCTCAGCTGGCATTTGGAAACAATAGACATTGACAAAATTACGATCTGCCAACTACAAAAGGCCACCCTACTGAGATCTGCGCGCATCATCTAAAAATACATCACACAGTCCTAGACACTTGGGAAGTGTTCGACTTGTGATTTTGTGATATGAAATCCAGCATATCTATCTTGTTTGCTGTGTCATAAAATAAAATAAAATAATAATAATAATAATAATAATAATAATAATGTTTATTTTTATACCCCACCAACCATCTCCCCGAAGGGACTCGCGGTGGCTTACTAGAGGGACCAAGCCCAGGACATACATCAGAAATCATCAGGCCTTGTTCCAACAAGTAAAAATGCTGTACACATTGGCCGAGCAGCAATACTTTGGAAAGTTCAGTGGATAAAATAGATCTATGGTCCGAACAGGAAATATCATTTTTATATGAGAAGTTACAAGACTTTTTCTCCAAGAAAGAAATGATAATTTGAGGGGTGATGTCACCCAAGGCAAAAGGCCTTGCTTCAGTGCTCTATAACAGGGGTCCCCAAACTAAGGCCCGGGGGCCGGATACGGCCCTCCAAGGCCATTTACCTGGCCCCCGCCCTCAGTTTTAGACTTAGGCTCTCCCAAAGTCTGAAATAACTTGAAGGCACAACAACAACAATCCTACTTGATTATCTCATTGGCCAGAAGCAGGCCCACACTTCCCACTGAAATCCTGATAGGTTTACAGTATGTTGGTTAAAATTATGTTTATTTTTAAATATTGTATTGTTTTTTATTTACCAATATTGTAAATGAATGATATAGTAATAATATAATATATTGTAATATAAATAAATAAATAAATATTGTGTATACATATAATATTGATAATAAATATAATGTAATACAATATAATATTTATTTATTTATTTATTACAGTATTTTTACCCAGCCTTTCTCACCCAATAGGGGACTCAGGGCGGCTAATAATAATTATACAATATAATAATATTGTATAATATAATAATATTAATTATATATTATATATTAAATATAATATTACTAATAATATTACGGTATAATGGTAAAGTACAATATAGTAATCTATAATGCTAATATTGTGCTATGCTAATAATATAATATACTAGCTGTGCCCGGCCACGCGTTGCTGTGGTGAAGTCTGGTGGTATGGGAAATAAACTATTGAGGAATTGGTGGTAGTTAAGGTAAAGGGTAAAGGTTTTCCCCTGACATTAAGTCCATTATAAATGGGTTATATAGTTGTGTGGAAGGGCCTTGAGTCTACACTGCGATATAATCCAGTTAAAATCAGATAATCTGTTTTTTATAAGCAGTGTGGAAGAGGCCTAAGTGAGGCCTAACTCTGCCTGTCCCCTGGGCTGAGTGGGTTGCTAGGAGACCAAGTGGGCGGAGCTTAGCCTTCTAACTGGCAGCAATTGGATAAAAACAATTATTGCTCTCCCTCTAATTAGGACTTTATTTTTCTTTTCTTTTTGTTGTATGAACGTAGAGGCATGGATGAGGGGTTGTGCTGCCAAGTTTAGTGTTTCTGAGATGTGTAGTTTTGTTGTTTTGTCCTAGGCCAAAATTTCATTACTCTTTTATATATATAGATTGTATGTACATACAACTTGTAAGCCACTCTGAGTCCCCTTCGGGGTGAGAGAGGGTGGGGTATAAATGTAATAAATAAATAATTGTTGCTGGAGGGTTTTTTTGCACTACAAATAAGACATGTGCAGTGAGCATAGGAATTTGTTTTTTGTTTTTTCAAATAATAATTCGGCCCCTCAACAATCTGAGGGACCATGATTCGGCCCTCCACTTAAAAAGTTTGAGGACCCCTGCTCTATAAGAAGAATTTTTTAAAAGGCAAATCAGAAGCAAATATATGCATTTGTGTTCACTTATCTGACAAGCATGCATAATTCCATCTGTTTTGCCAGAGGCTTGAAGTGTTTCTTGTTATTGTAACTCTCAATGATCACATGATCATTTTGATAACTGCTTGCCCAACATAGGGCAAATATTAACTTGTGCCTCCCTAACATATTTCTAACAAATTTCTGAAAAACACACGCAACTTGAGTTTCAGGCATTTATTTCTATAAAAACATATAAATATTATGCAGCTAGTCCAGAGATCATCAGCCAGACTACTAACTGGGGCTCTGTACAGGGAGAGAGCCACTCCCATGTTATGGCAGCTCCACTAGCTACCAGTCTGTTTACGGGCGAAATTCAAAGTGCTGGTCACTACTTTTAAAGCCCTAAACAGTTTGGGCTCAGACTATTTGGCTGACCTCATCTCCGCATACGAGCCTGCCCGGGTGCTGTGATCGGCAGGCGAGGCCCTGCTCTCGGTCCCACCCCTGTCCCAAGTATGGCTGGTGGGAATGAGAGAAGGGGCCTTTTCCATGGTCACCCTCCCCCTGCCTTTGGAATTCCCTCCCTAAGGAGATAAAAATGGCCCCCTCCTTGCTCTCTTTCAAAAACAATTAAAGACCTTTTTATGCTCACAAGCATACAGAGAGGATGACATATAAAAAAATCAGGCACAAACAAAATGGATTGGAATATGGAAATGGTTTGTTATTCTGGCTTTTAAATTTTAATGTTTAATTCTTATTAGTCTCACTTTTTAAGATTTGGTTTTGAATTATTATTCATCAACACGTGAAATTTTTAGTTATATGATGCCTAATTTGATGTAATGTTTCACTATTGTCTGATGTTGATGTCTAATATGTTATTATTTGATTTATGGTTTATTTGCTTTTTGTGATCACACTTTACTGCATTGAATGTTTACTGCAGTATGTTGTGAACCGTCCTGAGTCCCCATTAGGGAGATAGGGCGGGATAGAAATAAAGTTGTTGTTGTTGTTGTTGTTGTTATTATATATGACCATGCAATGAGTACAATTTTCCAGTGTTAAATGAGAGAAACAGAAAAAAATAAAATGGGACGATTTCCTATATTATGGCTTGTTGTTACTAACTAACATAAAGTCAACTTCAAGTTATGGTTACCCCATGAATGTGGAACTTCCAAGCAAGACTATAAAGAACCATTCTGGTCAGGCCTTGTAGTCTCAGGGTTGTGGCTTCCTTGATTGAGTTTATACATATGGAATACAGTATTCTTCTCTTCCTACTGCCTTCTACATTATCAAGCATTGTTGTCTTTTCTAGTGAGTCATTTCTTCTAATGATACAGTCAAGTTACAGCAGTCTCGGGACTTCACACAGTCTTCTCTCCATCTTCCCTCTGTTTTTCTGCACTGCTGAAACACAGTCCAATGGTTGCCCATGGGACTCTGTTGTTACAAGCAAAGGAAAATGGAGGGAAGACAACAGAAGTTGGAGAGAAGTTGGAATGAAAGTGGGGAAAGGTGTGGGGGGAGGACATGGGATGACTATCATCCCTGAAGGCAGAAAGGCATGGTAGGGAATTCAAGAAGATGGTTCCCTCTGCTTTTTCCTTGCTTTGCCTGCTTTCATGTGATGAAGTCCTCAGGTTAATCATCTTAGCTTCAAGGGAAAGTTCAGACTTGATTTGCTTTAGGATCTGTTTATCTGTCTGCAAGTTTTCAAGACCTCTAGACTTCTTTTTCAAATCTCTTTTTGAAAAAGCAAGTGTTTCCTTCTCTGAGACTGAGAGTGTGTGACTTTCCCAAGGTCACTCAGTGGGTTTCTATGACCAAGTGGGGATTTGAATCTTGGTCTTTAGAGTAATAGTCTAAAGCAGTCAATGCTCAAACTACTACACCATGATGGCTCAGGATAATATTGCAAAGAAAAAATATTTCTTCACTTTGAAATCTGGGTTTATTCCAGGTTAAAAAAACACTGCAAAGATCCAGACCTTTCAATAAGGTCCAAATCTTTGCAAGTGGGAGGGGTGTGTGTGTGGAGACTGCCCTCAGGATTGCCGCCATCGATGATCTGGGAGCAATCCACACAGCCCTTCCATCTCTGTGGGCTCAAGCAGTCCACAAGGGAGGCACAGCAGAGCCATCCTCCTCTCCCTCACCGCCTTTTGCCTTTAAAGTATAAAAGTATAAAAACAGGGTCCTTACCAAGCCTGGAGGCTCTTCCTGAAAATGATGCACTGGAGCTTTCCAGAGGGGATGGGGAAATTCTCCAGACACCACCGAGCAAGGAGGAGCTTTCAGCTTGGTAAGGACCATGCTTTTGTAGTTTTAAAGTTTAAAAGAGAGTAGGGGGCCAGTGGTCATAGCCCCCCCCCCCAATACCGATTCAAGTTTGGCACAGGAGGGAATGTGATCACCCCTTGCCAAAAAAAGTAAGATTTTGGGTCCCCTATATGGGCAGAAAATTTGCAGATAACCAGAGTTTTAAACACCTATTTCCTGTACATTTTCTGCTGTGTAGATGGGCCTCCGTCTTATGTGTTTCCCTTACCTCAATGCCAGCTAGATGCCATTTGTTTATGACTTGGATGAATGATTTCCTTTATATTTTTCTTGGTCTTTCTAAGCTTAGAATATTTCAATACCATTACAGTAGAGTCTCACTTATCCAACATAAACGGGCCGGCAGAACATTGGATAAGCAAATATATTGGATAATAAGGAGAGATTAAGGAAAAGCCTATTAAACATCAAATTAGGTTATGATTTTACAAATTAAGCACCAAAACATCATGTTATACAACAAATTTGACAGAAAAAGTAGTTCAATACGCAGTAATGCTATGTAGTAATTACTGTATTTACAAAGTTAGCACCAAAATATCACGATCTATTGAAAACATTGACTACAAAAATGGCTTGGATAATCCAGAACGTTGGATAAGCGAGACTCTACTTATATCTTTTCCATATTATACCACCCAGGAGTCAAATGTAATGCCTTTATGGTAATGTTTTCTTAACCAAAACATACATTGAGCTCAATAACACTTCATGAAAGCTAGGATTACTATTGTATCGAAGCAATACTCTGTTTCATTTCAGTTGTCATTGAATGCCTTCAATTATGCAGAAACGGCCCAGGCTCAACTGACCTGTCTGAACACATCTCCCTCTATGAACCATTGTGGAGGTTAAGATCTTCTGGGGAGGACCTGCTCTTGGTCCCATCATCTTCTTAAGCGCAACTGGTGGAGACAAGAGACAGGGCCTTCTCAGTGGTGGCCCCTTGGCTATGGAACTACCTTCCTAGTGGGATTAGACCAGCCCCTTCCCTTTTGTCATTTTACAAAAAGGGGAAAACTTGGCTTTGGAAGTAAGCATTTGGCCCAGCATAATTACCTGTGCAGTATAGTTGGAATGGGCTTTGGATTAATGAATAGGATTATCTGATTATCTGGCTCTGGATCTATGCACAATAGTCGTCGAATGTTTACATATGTTGTTTTAAGATTGCATTAATTTTTTTTGTTTGTGCATGAAATAATGTCACCCATGTAAGCCGCACTGAGTCCCCTTCAGGGTGAGAAGGGCAAAATATAAATGTTGTGAATAATTTTTTTTTCTTGCTACAACCCATGCTGACATTTGTCAATATTCATCAATCCTCCCTTTGAGAAAATGTAAAGATCTTTAGAAAGATAATGTGCTAGTAAACAAAATTAAAACAGCAGATTAATCTTATTTTACATAGCGTAATTATTAGATTGTTTTGCTGTTTATTACATAAAAGACTATATGTATTGCTAATAAACAATTCTACACTTGCTCCACAAATGTTTTGGTTCTAACATATGGGTATTCTGACCCTCATTCTTTTGGTCACATCTAGTCTACTATAGATACATCAAAATTGCCTTAAATATTAATGGACAGTGAAACTTCTCCTAAAGCTAAATCAGAGAGTGAAGCAAGAAAGAGTAAATAATCTTCTACAAATACATCAAGTTCTAAAAATTCAGGAATCACATAACTGAAAAGCAAATCGCTTTCCTCCAAATGTAGAAATAATCTCATATTAGCAGCATGAATCTTACACATATCAGCACCTTTTATTATTAAAGACAAAAAATAATTTACTAGAGAAATCTTGTATGTGTTTAGACCTAGGAAATATTATCTCAGTATATCTCAGTCAGTATAGCATCTGATATCAATTGAATGCTGCTTTAAACAGATTGGCATAGAATATTTTTGAACACTACAAAGCCAGAGTCCATGTTTCTTTGGAGAGAGAATTGCACAAGATTGCCACTAAAAGAGGCAATTTTCTCACTTTCTCTAGAAGAAGCTACACAGCTGAAAAAGCAACCTAAGATGGTAAAAACGAATCCTGGGCGCCATTGCCACAGAAAACACTTAGATTGGAAGAACTTCCAAGTTGTGTACTTTATTCTTTAGTGTGTGAATCCCTTTCCAAAACTGAGTGCAAAATATTGGCAAAGTGTTTTCTGTATGGTTGAAAAAGGAAGGAATAAGGAAGCAAAAGTTGGAAAAACAAACTGATAGAGAAATGGAAGAAGAACAAGTATAGCTGGATAAATGGGTTACAAGCAAAGATGAGAAAGAGGGAGATAGGAAAGAATAGAGAACATAAATGTTGCCAGGATAACTATGAAGTACGGAAGGGGAAACATTAATATAGGCTGGAGTTATAAGCTGGGGGGGGGGGGGGCGAGGAGAAAATGGTCAAGAAAGAGAAATAAAGAAACCAAGAGTTACAATAAAAGAAAAAGGAATAATATCTCTAGGGAGAGTTGAAGATGGAAGGTATTTTTACCAGGGTTTTGCTCACATGTTATTTAGGTATATAGGGTGGGTGCAGAACTGGGAAATTTAAAAATAAAAAAAGAAATGGCCACAAAGCAGCAAACTTGTGGTAGTACCATTTCTTTTCATGTGACTTCAAGAAGGCGACCAAACAAAAAAAAATTACATAGGAATGTGAATAACTCTCAGTGATATTTCAAACCCTACCATAACAATCCTCAGAGACCCATTAATATATAGCAAAAGATCTGCCTCAAAGCCAGCCTGCTTGCTTTCCTTATTCCTGTCAGATAAATCATAGCTGAATGGATTGTCTGAAGACAAATAATCCAGGCAAGGAAACTAACAACATTTGCCATGAAAGACAACTCTTTTTGCTTTTTACTTCTTCCTCAAGGACAAAGTTTTACAGCTCAGAAGTTGGCATCGCATTGCAACTGAAATTAGCATAATGAAACCATTGCATCTGCTTAATTGATCATTTCTAAAGTGTACACCTCATGAGTAAACTGTAATGCATGGGGAAATTTCATCAAACTTTTAAACATGTCATAATTCTCTCTCTCCCCCCCACCCAAACTGTCCTGATTTGAGAGGGACATTCCCAATTAATTCTTTGTCATCCCACTTTTTCAGCTGCTTAAAACACCTTCTACTGTTTCTCTCCTCTCACTTTTCCCATTTGCTCTCAACTTTCTTGAACTGCTGCAAACAGAGTGTAAGGTGCTCAATTAACTCAGCAGGATGCTTAGACAAAAACAAACTGCTGTGTGTTCTTTGACAACACCCCCCCCCCCCCCCGGCCCCAACCTTTGCCATCTTGACTACACTCTAATATTGCTTGGCCACATATATCCCAATTTTCTTCTGTGAAATATTGGATTATAGTATCAATCTTAGCAATGTTTACATCCCCGTTGTATTCTAACACATCTTATATTAATGAAAAAAGAGATGTACATCAAGAAAATCAATTCTCAAACCAATACTCAATATTCAACAACATTGTGCAGGGTTTTACACACCAGTCCCCTGGCTGATCTGTTTATTTTATTTGCACTTCTGTGATATCTATATTTGCTCTACTCTCCAGTTTGCAGAAATGACCTTATCACAAAGGCCAGGCAAAGTGTCCCACTTTGCCTGGCTTCGTGGAGAAAAGAGAGGGGCAGCGGGGAGAATCCATCACCCCACACATAGGTCCCCCTCAGTGACACTTTCCTCACCACACGTGAGAAACATCGCCCTTTTGGGGAGGATCTGTGCTGGCTCCATTGGAGCCAGCTATGTTGATGCCTCCCATGTTGTGAGGGAAGGGTCCAAGGATGCTTCCACCTTGGGTGGGGGTGGGGCCTTCGTCAGAAGTCATACAATGTCATGTGATGACCAGCATGGGGCTCCATCACAAATAATATTAAGTAATTCAAGTAAATCAATATCCATTGTCTGGTAGATCAACTGTATTCCAATCTGAGAGTCATGCAAGAAGTCAGTCCACATTCCAACACAGGGTTTCAGGTTAACAAGCTCACATCAAGGCACAAAACAAGGTCTCAGGAAACAGGTCTGGGCATCAGGTTCCACACAGCCAAGTTCCGGGTTCAATCAGGCGTAAAACAAAGTCTCAGGAATCAGCTGCATCCTATTTCAGCAGGCCTCTCAAATGATTGCTACAGCCTGTGAATCTTTATGTCACTGATCTCTCACAAAAAGGAGAGAGATTAACTCCTTCCAAACATTCCACAGCCACAAAATGCTGATCATGACACCTGCAACATCATTTTATGTGGCCTATGAGGACCCAGTTCAGACTTGTAGTCACTATTTTTGTTGTTACTGTTAATATCATAGCCATAAACTATTCTATTTTTGTTATTATCATAGCCACCCAATGTTTTTGTTGTTGTCATTATTATTGTCCAAGGTAACCACTGGATTACCTTGGACAAGTCACACTTTCTCAGCTTTAAAGAATCCAGTGGCAAATTCACCTTGAGAGTTGGAATTAGTCAGAAATGACTTGAAGGCACACAAGATAACTGCACTGGCTTTATGGTGTCTTAGGTTATTTATCAATATGTTAAGGAGTAGTTACATTCATACAGTCTTACAATTATAAATGGCCCTTGGAAAACAACCATAAAGCTGATGTGCCTCTCGGTGAAAACTCTCTCCTAGCCAGTGTGGGGTATTCTGGAAGTTGTAGTCCAAGAAGTACAATTTCCAAGCTCTAGTAATATATTCACAAAACCACTTTACATGAAACCACCAACAATTTTCATGTGAGCCCTTCCCATGCATATTCTTACACGGAGAGTGGTTTTGGGGCCAAAGATTTAGGTCCATTCCTGACATTGAGTTGCTTCTCTCAAATTCTATATGTTGCGGGATGATCTTTTGAACTGTGGATCTATCTGATTCTAAATCACAAGTGGATTCCTCATACAATTCATCAATTTCGGAGCTGGGGGGGGAACTGTTATTATAGTTCTAGTTTCAAGGCCTCGCAAGTAATACTTTCTATTCTAATTGTACAGTAGGCCTTTGGTATCCACTGGATTTGGACCCAAGACCCCCTGTGGATACCAATATCCATAGAACCTCATGTATATAGCATTGCATTGTAAAATGATACTTCTTACATCATGGTTTTTGGGGAGGGGGTAATAATTTCAAGTAGATACAGAATCTGTGGATACAGAGGGCTGATTGTTGTTTTTTTAAAAAAACAATGAACTATTGTATTGTTAATTATTTTAGTTTTTTTAAGTGAATGCCTCAAGCTACTTGTTTATAATAATAATAATAATAATAATACCACTTCAGACCACAAACTCCTATAATTCATTTCTTTCATGTAGAAGTAACTAAAATAGTAAAAATTTTATTGCAAAAGGGATGTATGTGCTCTTTATTATTTTGTGTTTATAATTCAATATAGACATGCCTTTGTTATTATCTTGTGTTTATAATACAATATAGACATGCCTTTGTTACTCCAAAAACTAATGCAAGCACCTACATACCAGTTACCTCCACAAAGTAATTACTTTTTTCTTTTAGTATTTCTATAAAATGAATACCAGATACCTCCATGTATTGTTAAGACCTATTAAGAGACATTGTTTGGTTCTCAAATGAAAGAAGATAACTGGCTCTTCTCTTTTACTGCAGATAAACTTATAAACCCCTGAAGAGGATGCTGGAGGAAATTCTGCAGTCTAGAAATTCAGGAGCCTTATACTTTCCCTTTTGATGAAATGTCCTTGATCGTGAATTAAACTAGTAATTTCCTTTCCGGAATATAGGGTAGCTTTGTTAAGAAAGTATTCTCTTGGACAGCCCCAAAGGATGTTTTTGGTTTGTGGAAACAAAGTTGCTACTCTTTCTGTCATCAGCTACCAGTATTATACCACTTCGACATTTTTATTGCTAAGAAATATGACTTCAGCAGAAAATAATCCTGTTTCCTATTAAGAACAGCATCTGAAATGAAGTGACTATCCTCTGCTATGAATACTAATTTCACCTGAAATTCTTTACAGTACATTCAGAAGAAGACAACCAAATAATGTTGTGTTTATGGATTCGTTTCCTCCTTTGTCCTTCAGAAGTATCAACACACTAAAATAAAAGAATACTTCCTCAAGGTCAACATGGTGTTTAAAATAGCATCCTCCATTGTTGGGATGAAAAATAGCAGAAACAGTTATAAATGGGTTCAAGGGTTATTATAGGCCAAGACTGACCAATGGATATTAAATTTAAAAGCAAAAACAGCCTCATTGTTTGCTAGAAGAAAAAATATCTGGAGACAGTGTGTATTTACATTGCACCAGTCTGATTCCACTTTAGTTGTCATGACTCCATCCTAGAGAATCCTGGGATTTGCAATTTGGTAAAGTACTTCAAATTCTCTGCTACAGAGGTCAAACACACTAGACTTCTGTGGGAAATGCATGTGTAAAACATAAAGCTGGAGGCTTAGAAAGTATTTGCATATATGGATTAATCCTGAATGGACCGAGACAGATTTGAAGCACTTATGTGTTGGGTCTGATATCACTGTATGATGCTTAAAACATAAATGAGTATGCTATATTAACAGTTACAATGAAAGCAGAAGGGATTTTTATAGCAACATATTGTAGCATCATAGATAAGTTCACGATTTCAAGAACGGCACCTCTTTATGTAAGAAATACTTGATTTCTTTCGTAGCTAAAAAACCATCATAATATGCAAAGCCATCCTTAAATTTCAGCCAGGCATTTTAGTTCTCTCCTCCTCCTTTATTGTTGTGCATTGTACTGGTATGGAAACATTGGCTCGAACCTGCACAAAATGCACATTTAGCTTGGTTATTTCTTTACAGTTCTAACTTTAATAGTTAATCCTTAAATGATATTTTGCTGTGTTATAGCATTTACTATATTTACTTGAGTCTAATGCGCACCTTTTTTTGGCTAAAACACATTGCTGAAATTAGGGTGTGCATTAGTATCAAGTATTATGGTAATCTAAGTGCAGAGCCAAGCAAAAAAGGGAAGTTGTTACAGAAGTGCCATGAAGCTTGCAGACAGGGAGCAGCCATGGGGAAAAGAGGAGGAAAAGACACAGAGAAGGAAGACAGTGGCTTTCATGTGCTTACTAAGCCAAATGGAGGACTTGGGAGGCAGGGAGGAAGTCCGGCCCTGGAAGGAAGAGGGGAGAAAGAGAAGACGGAGGCAGCAGATCCTGTTGCGAGCCCAAGATCACAACATGATTTTTTTCCCAACTCCTTCCCCTGAAATATAGTTTACACCATCTAGTCTTCTTTTCAAACATTAACCCTGCTTAGTTTCCAAGATCGGATAGGACTTTTCTCATCCCAGTTCAAAACAGGCAGAATTCTGGGGCCTGAAGTTCAGTGAGCCCCAGGACTTTTTTTGGCTGAGAATGGGAAAAGCTCCTCCCTAAATTACAAGCCTCAGAATCCTGCAGGAGGCAGCCACAGGATTGAAATATGTTTTTTGGTTTCAGGAGTTTGAAAACTGAGGTGCACATTAGATTCAATGGTGCACCAGATTCGAGTAAGTATGATTCACATTGTTTTAAATACTATAAATCCTAACAGGTCACAGTATAGTAATACTACTCTTCAAGCAAAAGTATGACAAAGTTGTAACAATATCATGTTTTATCTGTGTAGTGCTATTTATTTTTTTAAAAAACCTTTTCTGTCACTGTTGTTAACCACAAAAAATAGTGGTGAAGTAAAAGGCAGGTTTATATGAGCATGAAAAATGTGGGTTATATATTGCATTATGATATAAAGTACACTTCTGTACATGACACATTCATTTAAGTGGTATTTCATTGTAACTTTTAAAAAGTGCTACATGCTGCTTAAATAAATAGTGTCTGCCATGGAAATATATTGAATGTGGGCTCAACTGTCGGTCAAAATAGTGTATGCCATGGAAATATATTGAATGTGGGCTCAACTGTCCTTGGATCACGGATCTGGTAAGTTATTTATATATTAAGACACTGCCCACATTTTTTTTAAAAAATGATATGCAAGTGTACTACATATCATCTAAATTTGTGGAGAAGATTGCTTTAAAAGAAGTCAGACTTTATCTAGTAAGAAAGACAAAAGATGAAAGGAGCATAAAATGGTGCTGATATATGGATTCCCATATAATATGAGTGAATAAGACATTATGATTCCACCATAAACTCTTATTTGAAAATGGTATACCCATACAGCACAGATATTAATCAGCTGATATCATTTCATATTGCATATTCGGAATCAATTGGGGGTAAACTGTATGTTTACTGTGATGCAGATATTTGATCTAGATCGGGACCTTGTTAACAGTTTGTTTATTTTAACTTCTGTTGTACTGTGGGTTGTATGTTGTATGTCTATGTGTTAAATGTTTTGATACGGCTGATAGGATAATCAATAAAACTTGTTGTGCTGTGTGATATCATTTCAATTGTCATACATCCACCCTATAAAATCCTGGTTTTAGAAAGTTTTTGTCAGAAAACTCTAGTGTACATTACAGAATACTTAGTTGAATTGAGCAAATCCCAGGATTCTGCAGGGAGGAACCATGAAGTTAAAATGGTATCAAAGCATTATAATTGCACAACTTGGATGCACCCCAGAACTATGTCCCAGTGTGGCTATGGCTATATCTTGAGTACTCTGAAAATTCAATTCAAAATCAAAGTATTCTATTATTACAAAATATTTCTAAATTATGATATTTATGCAAAAGCTGAGGATAAGACCCCCTCTGTATAACAGAGCAGCAAGACCTTACACAGTATTTTGTTTAAAGAAACTAATAAATGCAGTGTCAAAGAAGTACTGAAAAGTATTCTTGTATTTATATGACATGATTGATGAAGAACATTCACAAAATATTTCCAATTATTTGGACACTAATGAACATATTTACTTGCTTTCCAGGCAGATTGCTTAAGTGAATGCCAGCTCCATAATATTTCAAAATATAAGAAAAATCTTTGCTGCTATTCAAATATACGAGACTAGCTGTATTTATTTCAGTTTTGTTGCAATTGTGTTGGTTGCTGCCACAGAGATAAAAAGGCACCACTTAATTCTGGTTATCATTCTGGGAGAGATGATGGGGCAAAGTGTACAATAGGGATCAATAGCCTCAAGCAGAATCTGACCTGTGAAGACCCATGAGTTGATCCTGCTGGATCAAGATAGTGGTGGTGGTGGAGAGCAGTTGATCTATTTATGACCACTAAACCCCTATGAGGTTAAGTAGCAGCAGGGCCGGCCCTAGGTATTTTTCAAGTGTAGGCGAACAGAATTTTGCCCCCCCCCCCCCCGCAAAAACCAATCACTAAAAAAAGCGCTGGATAAGCAAAAATGTTGGATAATAAGGAGGGATTAAGGAAAAGCCTATTAAACATCAAATTACATTAAGATTTTACAAATTAAGCACCAAAACATAATGTTTTACAAGAAATCAACAGAAAAAGTCTCGACTGCGCCCCTGTATGTTTTGCGCCCAAAGCAACCGCTTAATTCGCCTCATTGTTGGACCGGCTCTGAGTAGCAGCCATATCACAGACAACATGATTAATAACCTCTGCACACACTTAATAGAAGTTCAATTGGCATGAAATTCTGAATCTGCAAATTCACTTTCTTTAGGCCAAAGGAGTTGTGCAATATGTTATTAAATGGAGGATTTCCCCATGAAGCAATCATGTTTAAAATGGAGTTTCTCATGATTGTTCTGGGGGGGGGCATGTTAGTTTTTCTTTTGCACAATTTCTTAATGGTGCTCAAAGTTTACTTTCCTAATGTTTTTTGCCCCCTTAAAGTATTTTAATTAATGCACTAGACTTTTGTCTGATCTTTGAAACTAGGGCCCCATCTATACTGCTATATAAAATCCAGATTATTTGCTTTGAACTAGATCATGTGGCAGTGTACACTAATATAATTCAGTTCAAAGCAGATAATATGAATTTAAAATGGCAGTGTAGATGAGGCCTAAGCAAGGTCAGCTCTAGTTACTACCTGGATGGGAGACTAAAATCGTAGACTATTCTTTCAGATGAAGGAGCTGAAAAACCACCTCTGACTAAGACAGCCCAAGACAGTCCTAGAAATGAGCTGACAGGTGGCTTGAAGGCACACATACACATAGGAAAGTGCCACTTATGATTTGGAAATGGATTGCAAGGCCCCGTAACACTCCCAAAATATCCTGCTTCCAAATCAGATGCCAAACCTCTGAAATAGGTATGCATGGCACACCTAGTAAGCAAGCAACAATCAGTGTGAAGAGCCTGAAGTATCCAATATGAATTTATTGGGGGAAATGTTAACAGCTTTTCCTTCTTAAAATATGGCGCAATTTCAACCAGTTGCAACATAACATCGACATGCTCCAAAGTAGACCCTCTTTCAGCTTTCTGCCATAATTGCTTTGATGGAGTGTGCCTCAAGGGATCATTATTTATAAAGCTGTTTGATACTAACAAGCAGTTCAATTTTGGTAAAGCGGGATCATAAGTTCACAGTAATCTCCTCAAGTTAAAAGAATGCATGTAAAGGTATGTCAATTTATAACAAACACACATATGTCTAAATATAATAACGAAATAATTAGGAAATGTCACTACCTTCCGGAACTGTTAGCGTTCTAAATGAAAGGTCGAGAAATTAATAAGTAACAGCATTTAATGATGCAGATAAAAAAGAGAATGCACTCGGAAGAAGCTATATTTATTCACTTTCATTCAAGTTGCAACTGAAATTTTAATTTTATAAACATTGAAACTAATCTGCAGGAAACTTCCCACATTAACATGGCAAGCTGGGGATGGGAGATTATTAATACTTACAATGGAACTGTAGTATTCATACAGAAGTATCTGAGCCATACTAGTTGTATATTTTTCTTAGCTGTACTCAAGACAATACAATCATGTGACTGGTGTGACAAAAGAGACACAAAGATGATAAAATGCTTACAAGTGCAACATTTTGCTTAATTATATTTGAACTTTATTGCTTAGAATTATACTCAGCATGGGAAGCAATGCCTTTGAAAATGACAGACCTCACTAAGAAACCAAAAATACTTGCTGTTTCCCATAGTGGATAAAGTAGGGTTGATAATTCTATATGCAGAAAATATGACTCACATGACTCTCATTTCTATTTTTACTCATATAAACTTTTCCAGGATAGGAATACTCAAGAATCTGCAATAGGATGTAGGTACATAACAGTATTGCTTATTAACATTGTCACCGTCAAATAAATACTATGTTTCAATACCTTTTAAAAACAGAGTGTCAGCAGGACTCTTTGCGAACTTAAGGTCCCATACATGTTTAAGTAATTTATGGCTACAGTGAGATGCATAAAAAGCTAAATGAGTTGCATACAAAGTCTGGTTTAAAGTATACAGATAAAAAATTAAAGGATAAGAAAAGTTATCAAGAAAGATATAAGAGAGAAAACTGAGTATTTCTTATAGAAATATTTCCCCATGTTCCAGTCACCATCATACTGCAATTCTTGCCATTCCAATTTTAGAGCCAGGATCCAAAAGGATGCAATTAACTGCACCAGTACAACCAGGACTTTCTTCCTATCTTTCATGTGACCTCCATGGCACTGAAAACTGCACTGAAAACTGAC
This sequence comes from Anolis carolinensis, assembly GCF_035594765.1. Classification (NCBI taxonomy): domain Eukaryota; kingdom Metazoa; phylum Chordata; class Lepidosauria; order Squamata; family Anolidae; genus Anolis; species Anolis carolinensis. The sequence continues at coordinate 158,459,199 of NC_085845.1, forward strand.
TCTGGATTAATATTTCTGGCTCTTGTGATGACTCATGGGCGTTGTAGTCCGGTTCCTAGTACTATTGTGGCAGACGAAGAGGAAAACATGGGGTTTTCGCCGGTTCAGCAAGAGCCGGAGTCTCTTCACCTGCAGGATGTTGATGTTTGCCCTCAAGAATTCAGCCAAACAGGCTTTGGGCAGAACTCCCCCCCGTTTCCCAGAAAAGAATCTTATTCCAGAGAAAGGGGAATCAGAGAAGCTCAACGGAGGAGTTTTCGCATTGCTGCCAGAAATCAAGCTGATTAGCTTGCTTCCCTTGGGAAATTCTAAGCAGTCACACATCTGGACAGAGTTGGGTTTCGCTTCTCGTTCTCTAGGGAAAGAGTTCTGTTGGCGGGAAAACGAGACCCAATATAGGTGGTTGGCGCGAGGGATTCTTTGCGGAGTCAATTGATCAGCTTGAGGAGAGAGATCGTGTGTGGACTTCATAATCCCAGTTCCTTGCTTTCCGGATCTAGCTTCAAGCCTTGCCTTGTCTCACGGTTTTACCACGGACTCTGTTCATGCTTCATGTTCGTCTTGCCTCCAGTCACGGATCTAGTCGAGAATCAAGTTTATTTCCAGCCTTGTTGTCAAGCTTCATTGGACTTTAAAGACTCTGTTATTTCCCCACACTATTGCTTGGCAAAGTGTGTGTTTCGGTCAAGTGGATTAAAACTTTGAACTCTAATATCTTATATTGGACAATACATTTCTGGACTATATTTGACCTCATCTGAAAGGTCTGCTTCTGAACTATATTCTTCACTTGTTTTTATTGATTTTATATATATCTTTAATAAAGATATTAGATAGAGACTGGCCTCTGTGTAAGGTTATTGGTGCTCTGCAGCCAGGGTCCTGACAGCTCTCCAGAGTGAAGAGGGTTTTGAAGACAGACACAGGGCCTATAGAAAGGTGGGGATTTAGCTTCTTCCCAATTCTGCTGGGAAAAGCAATGAAATCCAATGGATCTACACCACAGAATCCTGGGTCCTTTTTACACTAGACAATTATAGCATCATAATTCCACTTTAATAGCCATGGTTCCATCTCATGGAATTCTAGGATTCTCTGTTTAGTAAGTGAGCTCCTGTGCTTCACCATACTACAAACCACAGGACCTCATAGGAGGCAGTCATGCAGTAGACTCACAGCACAATGATTATGTTGTGTGAAAGGCCTATAAATTGACATAACTGCCAGACAGTTGATAATTACTCAGCTGGATTGGTAAGGAGTCGGGGTGGCGCAATGGGTTAACTGGACTGCAGACCCGAAGGTTGCTGGTTAAAATCTGCAAGACGGGGTGAGCGCCTGTCTGTCAGCTCTAGCTTGCGAGGACATGAGAAAAGCCTCCCAGCAGGATGGTAACACATCTGGTTGTCCTCTGGGTGACATCTCTGTAGATGGCCCATTCTCTCACACCAGAAGCGATTTGAAGTATGTTCTCAAGTCGCTTCTGACATTATAAAAAAAAGCTGGATTGGCAGCATATATAGGCAAGTGAAATACGTCCATCCTTCAGCCAAAATTCTTTATTGTAGTTCAAACATATTGCTTCAGCTCTGTACAACTGGATTTATAGGAAGAAAAAAGAGTGTGCAGAAAACTACAGTAATCAATTCTGAAAGCTATCATGCCCTGTTTCACTTCAGCTGGGCCTAAAGCTACTGGCATATGACTTTTGCATTTAGCCTCTGATGGAGAAACTTTCTCGCTGCCATATACAATGCAATGGGACAGGTTTTAATACTCTCCCAACATGGCAAGCCTTGAACTTCTTTTGACATACTCCTTTGAAGGCCATAACTCAAGTTCAACTCCAAGGGCAGCTTAGTGGGGTCTGAAGGGGAAAAACCATGGATTTCTCTTCCTCTGTCCATTCTTAGTTGCATGTATATTTTAATCTAATTACCTTCTAATGTCAGGTTTGAAAAGAGAAACATGATTGGCATGCAAAGGCATATTTGAAAATGGCACAGCGTCTCACTCAAATGCTCCAAGAGTGATGAAGCATTACTGAAAAATGATCAGAAAAAAGAATCAGGAAACCATGTTTATAAGTGTCTTGAAGAATGACACAAAAATAGTATATATTTACAGCCTACATACGAGGCTCGTAAAAACTACACTATGTATTTTCTTCACATTCAAAAGACCAAAAAAATCTTTATAATGCCTTCCAAGATAAATTGTGTAAATATTTCATTTCCATTCAGATTGATAGATCATGGCTAATAACATCACTACTGATTTTTCAGTCTAAAGGATTCTGGAGCTGGAAACAAAAAAAAGATGTTTTAATCTGTGGTAACAGCTATAAATGCAAGCTTAGGCCCCTTGACTGTCTCATAGGGCCTATTTATGTCCACTTAAGTTCCATTTAATTCACTGGTGATTAGTTCACCTCAAGTAGCTGTAAAAACATTGCAGTTTTCTTCAAGATAGTATTCTTCAGATGGGTAGAACTACAGTTCCCATCACCCCACTCAACATGGCCAAGGGTGATCGGAGTTATAATGTAATGTGCGACTATCACACTACAGCTGAAGGCATAGGCAAAGAGTTTTCATCCCACCTGAAATTCTGTGGTTGCCTCCTGCAGAATTCTGTGGCTTTAGCTTAATGAGACTCAGGACTTCTCTGGCTGAGGAGTTTAAAAGCCCCTTCACTAAACCACAAGCCCCAGAATTCTGGAGGAGGCAGTCACTGAATTTCAGGTGGGATGCATAGTTTTTCAGCTCTAGTGTGATACCAGCCTAGCAAAAAGGTGCCAGGATTGGGAAGGCCGTGTTGTAGTGCTTTCCTTTGAAATGTTATCTCGGTGAAAGGTCACCAGTTTTGCTTGGGACCTTTTTCTTTTGGAGGGAGAAGATGTCAGGTGTGGATAACATATTGATAATATGAACGAGTCTGTATTTGAAAACCCCAAGGAAGATTTAGTATCACACCTGGGGAAGTAGGAGGAAGTAACCAATCTGTAAATGACCAGCTCTGAAACCCTCATGTCTCTGAATCACTGCCAAGATTGGCAGAACATTACTGTGAGGAAGACAGCACACTGTTTCAGCATAGCCTTCAGCTATCGGTAGATATCACTGAAGAAAAGGGCAGGATTAAAAATAGCTCCATATAATAGAGGAAAGAAATATGACCTGGAACACACACACTCAAGTATATCCAAATACTTTCAGAGTCAAAGGGGTGAAATTGATTGTTTCGTGTGCTGGAGCTTTTAACACAACCTATTTCTTTCCTTACTTTGTTCCTTTTAAAGAATTCATGCCACAATGTTATACTGTCACAGACCCATTGCAGACGATTACTCTGTAATTGCCAAAGCAACAATGGGTTCAGAATGGAGCACAGGAAGCTTTATTTTAATCCTGACGATATAAATGATGAAATGAAAGAGGCATTGTCTTTTAAAATAATGAAATGTGTGGATTGCTGTGAAAGAACAGATTGCTGAAGAGCACATTTCTTATGGTTATTTGTTCCTCTTTCTTCCTGGATAATATGGTGGGGTGTTACCTATTTTTGGTAAGCCGTCACATGAAGGATTCAATTTATTCATAAGCATGGAATGAATAAAACAACAGCTTTCTATCTTAGATATAATTTTTAAAATTAAACTCAGTTTCTTACCTTTCTTTGCAGCACAAAGTGTTTTCCATTCATTTTAGCTGAACTTGGCTATAAACTAGAAATCCTGATAATCCAGTACTCAGTACATACTGTGCCACTGCAAGCACGCATACCTGCTCCCACCATCCAACATGACCCAGAGTTTAAAAGACAAAAAAGCAGGCATCATTATGATGGGGATTTGAGGTTTTAACAAATCTCTCTTTCTCCATGCATGTAAAATGCAAACTTTCACAAAGATATTTTTATCATTTAGCACTTTCTAACTATTTCAGGAACATTACAGCAACAAGCTAAATACAGAAAGGGCACCTCTATCTATAACATTACCCCCACCCACTGGGCATACAAAATGAGAACACGCACTTCCTAATTTCAGCAAAAATTACAGGTAATCTTCACTTTACTAGGTGATACCACCAAGCTGTTTTTTAAAAAACGCACTACTAAACACCTTGAAATCCTGCATCCTATCTATCTTATACTTTTCTTAACTTTTCCCAGTAATCACTGCCCTAATCACTTTAGTTAATTAGAGCTCACTTACCTGGAAAGTATAAAACCGAGTCCCATTTGGGGGATGTACTTTTGAAGATCCAGAGACAGTGTTCATATCAGAGAAAATCATTTCTGCTCACAGACACAATACAATCCACAAGGAGCTACGGAAAGAGGCAGAGCTGAGCACTTTGCTTACAGACAAATCCTTCCATACATTGCTCAGAAGCTACTGTATAAAACGACATCTGCCCCATCCATTCAGAGAGATGAGTGACCGCATGTAAATCTCCCATGCCTACATTTGACAGCTTAGTAAGAAAGTCACTGGTCAACAATTTTTAGTCCAGGGAGTTCTCAGGAAGAAAAGAAAAAGCAAATGGCAAGGGAATAAAAGCAAGATTTTTTAAAAAATGAGCTAGAACAACCTACAGTGAAATGTAGCTGGTGCAGAATCTGGCACTGGTTTGGACCCTGCCCATCTGTTCTCAGTGATAATCACCTCCCTCCTCTACAGACTAGCAGAATGATTATGCTAAGCATCCCAGTTAACTGTTAACACACGGCTTAGTTGCAAGCCAGCACAGAGAGCATAAGACAGGAGACCTCTTCTGACTAACCTGCAGCATATCACACTTAATACTCAGAGATGTGCATGACAGAAAACCCAAATTATTGTAACCTAATAGTTTATTACTACATAATTTACATCATAATCTGTAGATAATATGTTTCTCTCTTATTTCATTTTGCCTTTCAGTTAGAATTATTGTCTGTTTCTAGGAAACTATTGTGATCTAAAGAAAAGATTTCTGAGACAAAATTTTGCAACACTTAAAAGAAAAAACAACCCTTAAATGCCTCCATAATTTCTTAAACATATAATAGCCCGAGAAGCTATGTTATTTACATGGGTGATTTTGTTACACGTTTGCTGCCCTCAGGTCTATTCACTTTCAGGACAAAAGTACGATGAACTGGCAACAATAATAATGTATCATTTTCATGACTGAGTGTTTGTCATCATCCTAGTGTCTAAAGCAGGGGTCCTCAAACTTTTAAAACAGAGGGCCGGTCCACAATCCTTCAGACTGTTGAGGGGCCGAATTATCATTTGGGGAAAAAAACTGAACAAATTCCTATGCACATTGCACATATCTTATTTGTAGTGCAAAACAACAATAACAATGAAAGAACAATACAATATTTTAAAATGAAAATAATTTTAACCAACATAAACCTATCAGGATTTCAATAGGAAGTTTGGGCCTTTTTATTGAGCATATAGCAAACATTCATTATTCCGCATGTTCTCTATCCTAGACACACTTGACTATGTTCTGAGAACAGGAACTTAATAAAAATCCATTCATATTTCCTAGGAAAGAGCCAAAATGGTTTCATTTGCACTTAACTAAAAAAAAGAAGCCTCTAGTAGAAAGGGCTCATAGTCACATATTTAGAGTGACCAGGGCCGGCACAACACGGAGGCCACGTGAGGCTGCCGCCTCGGGCGCAGGCCCGGGGGGGCGCCGTCAGGCGCCCTGGCCCCGCCTCCCACGCTGCGTGAGAGGCGGGGTCAGGGTGAGCTGCACGGGAGGCTCCCGCGCAGCTCAGCCTCGCCGGCCTAGCCTTTTCCAGGGGGCCAGACTGCAGCAAAGGCCCTTGCAGGCCACAATCGCGGCCTGCAAGGACCTTTGCTGCAGTCTGGCCCCCTGGAAAAGGCCAGAGCGTGCTGGAAGGGAGGCAAGGCTCCGTCTGGGCGGAGCCTCGCCTCCCGGCCTGCGCGCCCTGGCCCCGCCTCTCACGTTGCGTGAGAGGCGGGGCCAGGATGAGCTGCGAGGGAGGCGCGGCCAGGGTTAGCCCCGCCTTCCCCGCAGCTCAGCCTCGCCGGCCTGGCCTTTTCCAGGGGGCCAGACTGCAGCAAAGGCCCTTGCAGGCCGCAATCGCGGCCTGCAAGGACCTTTGCTGCAGTCTGGCCCCCTGGAAAAGGCCAGACTGGCAAGCTGAGCTGCGCGGGAGGCGGGGCCAACCCTGGCCCCGCCCCCCACGCCCTGGCCCCGCCTCTCATGCTGCGTGAGAGGCGGGGCCAGGGCGACCTGCGCGGGAGGCGGGGCCAACCCTGGCCCCGCCCCCACGCCCTGGCCCCGCCTCTCACGCTGCATGAGAGGCGGGGCCAGGGCGCGGGAGGCGGGGCCCGCCGGCGGGGCGCAGGAGGCGGGGGGGCGCAATTTCCCCTCCCCGCTTTATATAAAAAAATATGTCCGGCCGGCCCTGAGAGTGACACAAATTATTGTTTTAAGAGTAGTGTGACAAACAGCTTTTGAAATGCAGTCTACCAAAGGACTCCCATCAGGTCTGATTTTGAAAATTTCAACATTTTAAGGAAAAGTATAACACAATGCCTCAAGAAAGATGTCCCCATAGCAGTTCCCTATTCCTACAAGAACATAGATACATTCTTGTGTAAATTTCTGTGCTAACTTCCACAACTGTCAACACTGTGTTCTGGAATATGATAAAGAAGGGAAGTTTTCCAGGATTTCACTCCTTCCCTAATGTTTAGCTCCTAATCCTTCAAGCAAGATGTATATTAATCTTATCAACTATAATTCTTCCAAAGGACCTAGCATAGCCAAAGTGGTTGCATCAGAAAAAGTTTTAGTCTAGTGGCTAGAGGTCTGATAGTTCAAATCCATGATCAACAAGTTGATATAACACATGGGGTGGACAATCATAGAAGTATTTCCCAGACGGTTGATAACAGAGAGGGGAAGATCCATGAATTTGGAGCCACCCATTTTAGTTCTAGTTTTAGATCTTACACACCTGATCTGTACCAGGCGTGGCGCACCTGGGCTGTGGAGCAGCTGGTTAAGTAGCCAGCTGCAATAAATTACTGTAAGAGGCCATGAGTTCGAGGCCAGCCCATGTGGGGTGAGCACCCGACAATTAAAATAAAAAATAGCCCCTGCTCGTTGTTGACCTAAGCAACCAAAAGGAATTTAGGTACTGCTCTGCGGGGAGGCAAATTTAACTAATTTATGACACCATAAAACTCGTCCAGCTCCCATTTGGAATGAGGAAGTATCCATCAAGATACCACAATGGATGATGAAGCAGCTGCTCCCCCTGTGGGCAGAATCGAGCATACCCTCAGGAATCTGGAATCTGGAGAATGTTAAATTGCCTCTACGTCTCTGTCTCTGTCTCTATTTTTATATGGCATTGAATGTTTGCCATTATATGTGCACATTGTGACCCACCCTGAGTCCCCTTCGGGGTGATAAGGGCGGAATAAAAATACTGTAAATAAATAAATAAATAATTAAATAAACTAACTTCAGGCTAATGACAGGAGATTGTTGTGACTCAGCTGGAACCTCAGATTGACTCTGATGGGGATTATGGGATTCAGATTCAAAATCAGGTTCAAAATGTCCCTGTTGTAGAAGATGAGGAACAGGGAGATTTCCTCACAGCAGGGAATGATGCTGATGATACTGAAACTAGCCAGGTGCAAATTGACTTGGAAAAGGAGGATAGTTCTCAATCTGATAGCAAGCTGGCTGACTCTAACGAGCAGGCTGACCTTGATGAAGCAGGCACTTTGGATTGAGCTGACCGTTTGGATTTCAGGGTTCCGAGGGGTGTGAGACTAGCAAACAAGAAGGAGGTCAGAGGCCAAAGAAATGCTTTCATGTTTTGCAAAGGGTATTAAAGCAATGTGTTTGGAGACAAACCTTTGTCAAAGCAACTTTCGTTCTACCAAGAAGCAAGCTCTTGTTTTCCTGGATTATCTTGCAGCCTATGTGTTCATATTCTTGGGACTTTGTTATGCTCTATTGGGACTTTGTTTATTCCTTGTGATTTCTGGAATTATTCTCTATGGGTTTATTTTGCAACGATCTTTTGGAACTTTACTTTTGCTTTTAAAGAACTTTTTATCTTCTATTTTCTAATAAAGTGAAAAGATTTCAACCTGTGTGCAGTTTGGTGTTATATAGCAAGGTGAAGCTAATCTGAGGTGTGACAGAGATCAGATAAAAACTCTACTAAGAATCAGAAACAACTTGAACTATTAAAATACATGTTTTCCCACCCAATAAATCTAAGGAGCACTGAGTTGGCAAGGCTGAGATAGGGCACTGACACTGTCAGTGAAGGAACATACAGCATAAATAATCTAACTGATTAGTGATTTGTGCACAGGACACCCCCAATCGCACCCATTTTATAATAATGCAGAGAAATAGAAAACACAATAGAGGCATTGTGTTATTGTTATTTTTGAAACATCAATTACGTTATTGCATGACAGGTCTATTGTTTATATACAGGTACAACTTATCTCTATCCTGAACAAATGTCCGTATTCATATAGATTTCAAATGTGAGACATCAATCTCATCTAAACAAACACAATAGTCCAATACATTGACGGAATATGTCTGCTGATTTAAAAAGAGAAATAGAAGATGACAGAAAAAATACGAACAAGAGACTTCTTTACATGATCTGAGAAATCAAAGGGAAATATAATCCAAGAGTAGGAATGCTATATGACCAAGAGGGGAACACATTACAAAACCAAGAAAAAATAAAAAGACAATGGAAAGAATATACTGAAGAACTATGAAAAAGAGAGAAAATGGCAAATTTGTTCAAGGAAGACCCAGTCAAAAATAAACTTGCAGTTTTGAAAAGTACAATGTGAGGGCGATCTGGCTGCGACATCTGTCACCCCATTGATCGCCAGGGTTGATTCAGCTGATCTGGCTGGCTAGGCGGGTGTCCCCTCCCTCCCTCACTGCTCCATGTGCGTCCTTCCCGAAGCTGCGCGCTCGGTGGAAGAGGACAACATCTCAGGTATAGAAAAGTACAATGGAAGCTGCACTTAGAGAATTTGGGAGAATTTGATGCAGGGACAGCGGGGCAAATCATCAAGAAGTGATAGCATACCAATGGAGGTCTTTTAAGCTACAGAGACAGAGTCCACTCAAGTTCTAACTAAAATCTGCAAACAAATATTGGGGAAGAAGTCCACAGATTGGAAATGCTTGATAAACATTCCAATTACCAAGAAAAGGGACACTAAATATTTCGGCAACCATAAGATCACTGCATTCATCTCCCATGCAAGCAAACTGATGCTCAACATTTCACAAAAAAGACTTTTGCCATATATGGAGAGAGAGTTGCTGGATGTTCAAGCTGGATTCAGAAAAGGAAGAGACATTAGGGAATCATATTGCAAGCATACACTGGATAATGGAGTTACTAAACAATTCAAGAAGAAAATCAGCCTGTGATTTATAGAGTATAGCAAAGCCTTTGATTCTGTAGATCATGAAAAACTATAGATTACTCAAAAGAAATAAGTAACCTATATTCAGAAGAAGACACTATCATGAGGACAGAATGTTAGAAACAGAATTCTAACAACTAGCCTTGTAAGGACCTCATCACATTGAGTTCCCTGATGCAGGGGACAGTGGGACAAATCCATCACATATTGTCCACTTGCCCATCACACGCCTACATGTGGCCATGTTGTCCCCATGATTTCCTATCTGAACACAGGTAGTCTCCCGGTGTTCAAATTTCCCCCTCTTACCACACTTTGTCGATGCAGCCGGCACAGAGCCCTGCAGGAAATAGATGTGTGTCATGTGATGAGATCCGGCAAGCTCTGTGCCAGCTGTGTGGGTGAAGTGTTCTAGGATGGGGAATTTGCCCTATGTGATGAAGTCCCAAGTGTTGCTAACCTCAAACTGTAACTTGCATCATGTGTAACAACTGGGCCTTCTGCTGGTGGCTAACAGGATTTGGAGTCTCTAGCTCTTTTTCAGGTCCTTAGGCTCATATGTACAGAAAATGAAGATAAACCATTTTTTATGCATGATTTAGCTTCATCTTCTGTACATCTCAACCTTCACCATTAAGAAACTAAAATGCTGTTTAATGAACATAGTGCTATATTGTACAAATGTTCCCTTTTTTATTTTTAGTTACATAACTGCACAATTATCCACTGGATAATTTCAACCCTATTATGCTTACGTTTGAACCTATAGCTCTCTAAGGGGGCATCTACACTGAATTAAAACAGTTCGACACCACTTTAACTGCCATGACTCAATGTTATAAAATAATGGGGTCTGCAGCTTTAGAAGCTCTTTAGTTTTCTCAGTCAAATAATGTTGTCACCTTACCAACAGGATTCCACAGTATTGAACACACACAGTTAAAGTCATGTCAAACTGCATTAATTCAAAAATGTAGATGCACCCAAAGAGAAAAAATGTACGTTTTTTTTAAAGTAAAAGAAAACATGAAATTACACACACAATGCTCTTTTTTCATTATATTCTCTCCACACATAAAATATTTTCAATCAAATTCAGATATGGTTTATACGAATTTATATATGTATTATGTAACATCAATCTATGGACGACTTGCTTCTTCATATTGATGATACCGTAGTATTCCTTAAATTTTATGTTTATCACTTCAAGGTCATTACCACATTTAAGAGCTATCTGTTTTATAATATACCATGTCAAAATCTGAAGACTCAGACAAAAATGTAGGCATGGGAATCAAACATTCAAGAGTGTCACAAAATGTTTTGTCAGGAAAAATTAACCATTTTTCTCTGTTAAATGATGAGTGGGAACTTTCATGGCAAAACAAAGTATCTTGAAATGCCTTCTTGAGCTTTCAGTTTTGCTCAAAATGCTCTTATCATTTATTGATCACCCCAGAGTGCCACATGTCAACAAACTTAGAAAGGTGCATTCAGAACTTTGTGATAGATTCATATAGATACAGAAGATTATCCGAATACTGATAGTCTCTCAAGAGCCTGGATTATTCAATTTCCCAACCCAAAGTCATATATATATGGCAAAGGAAATCAAATACAACACCTCTAAGCCACTTTAAGATATCACGGTTTCAATGGGAAGATAAGATAAAAAAAGAAAAATGTTTTTACTCATAAACAGGAAGGCTGGAAATGAAACATAGCCTCCAGTCCCCCAGAATAATATGATATACAGATGCAGTCTCTGGACTGCATGTGTGAGCTTTATCATGTGAATATCTCCTTAGGACAGTGGATTTAGAGGAAGGGACTAACACCAAGCTAGAAGAATAAAACCTAGTCTGTCAGGAGATAATGCAAGTTTACTCATTATGAGAAAATATTCAGTCAGTCAACAACGCTTCTTCAGAACTTTTTTTCTCAGTGATGATTTTGAACTACATTTTCCATCAGCACACAAGTGACTACATGTGTGAATAAATATCTGAAGCTACCCTATGTATTGCAACTTAAAGTGAGGAAAATATTTCAAAATATTTAGGGAAAGTAATGTGTTCTCTTCATATTTTCAAACTCTTATAGTCTATGTAACATCGAATTTGCCAATTTGTTCATGCTTCATAGTGAATTGATTTCCTATGCTATTTTGTTTCCAATTCATATTGCCCATATTCTCTTTTACAGCATATAGAAAAAGAGGATTGTGATAAATTATTCGCAGTGAATGTGCTTTATTTTAACATTGCAGAAGGGCAACTTTTGTCAGTTTCTATTTTTCTCTGTGTCATTGTTTCAAATCACAATTTGTTCTATTCCATTTCTGTATCAGTTTATAACTTTAAAAAATAATCCACATAAAAATATGTATGCATTTGTCATTATATTTGCATTTTGTACACATATGTGGAGTTTGTTTCCAAAGGGTACCAAATCCCCAAAAATTAACTGGAAAAAGTGGGCACGTTCAGATATAAGAGGAAATCGCCCTTGCCTCTCATATCTGAACATGCCCATTTTTTCCAGTTACTGGCTGTGATGTTGATTGATGAATTTTTAAGAAGTTTTTACTTTCTGGTTTTAATTGTTTGAATTATATTGTTTATTTGTTATATGTTTTTAATTACGTAACTTTAAATTCCTTGTTTATGCTGGGCTTGGTCTCCATGTAAGCTGCCCCGAATCCCTTTGTGGAGATGGTGGCGGGTTATAAAAATAAAATTATTATAATAATAATAATTATTATAAAGATTTAGCAAAACTTATGCAAAAATACCATATTTCTGAAAACACAAATTTCAAAGTCAACAATTAAGAAACAAAATAATTATCTTTTGAGAGGTATGCGATTCAAGAATGAGAATGCTACTAATAGTCTCATAAAATATGTAATATATGTGCATTTTTACAAGTATTTATAATATACAACTAGCTGAGGAGTTAATTTGAATCCACAATTATGAATTTGGTTACAATGTCTGCAATGTGTAAATCCTGACAGAAAGTAAACCCATAATTTTCAAGCCAAATTTTTAAAAACAGCCAACATTTTATCTGTATTTTTAGTGTATACAAGGGAAACACTATGCATTTACTTATAGTTTCTTTCCTTTAATTGTCTTCCCAATATAGCTATATTTTTGCAGTGCCTGTTTATATGTTTTGAAGGAATGAGCTCTCAGTGGCTTTCATTTATAAAGATTTTCATCCCGTCATTCCTTTACAATATTTTGAGATAATTTATTTTAAAATATACCATAAAACAGATGAATAAACTTGACCAATAAAAGTGAAGCATAGCGGCTAAATAATGAAAAGGAAAAATTCAATAAAAAGAATTGCAGAGTTATTGAAATAAAGTATTTTTACAGCCCTGTACACAAGGTGGACAAAATGGGTACAACACCAATCCAGAGCTGTGTTTTGTCCCCTGAGGATTTTAATTTTTTTAAAAACTTGAGACATGATAGGAAATTACAGTCTCCATTTAAACAATTCACCACTGGGTTGTTGTATGTTTTTCGGGCTGTATGGCCAAGTTCCAGAAGTATTCTCTCCTGACGTTTCGCCCATATCTATGGTAGGCATCCTCACAACCTCTGAGGATGCCTGCCATAGATGTGGGCAAAACTTCAGGAGAGAATACTTCTGGGACATGGCCATACAGCCCGAAAAACATACAACAACCCTGTGATCCTGGCCATGAAAGCCTTCGACAACACAAATTCACCACTGTTCCTACAACAGTGACAGAGCAAAATGCCATGCATTTGAAGGTGACCTCTTAATATTCAAGTGTTTTCACATTGTTCTCTTTAACGTAGTGTCATAGCTACTATGGCTTTAAATGTCGTCCACTGTCTTTTGAATACTAGTGTCCTAGAGAAACAGAGTAAGCTATGATGCTTGTCACAAAAATAATTTGTTGGCCACATTGTGGACCATAGAAATGTGGGAGCATTTTTAGAGGTAGATTCATATGTACCAAGATATGTCAGCATAGTATAAGTCTTTCAACAAAGGTTGGATGGGCATTTTTCAGGAGTACTTTAGTAGTGCATTCCTGTATTGCAAGGCGTTCGATTATATTGTCACTGTAGTCCCTTCCAACTCTAAGGATTTATAGTCCCATGCATAATAGTGGAGATAGCCATGTAGTACATTCCCATTAAAAACAATGATTTTAATCAACATTAGAATTGTATAGTTCTGATACTGTCAGACTGCAACTCTCATTTGCCAATAAATAGGAATGCTGGGAGTTCCAGTCCAAGAACATCTAAAGAGCCAACTGATCCCACCTATCAATATATATAAAAGGGTAATGAAATTTCGGCCTAGGACAAAACAACAAAACTACACATCCCAGAAACACTACACTTGGCAGCATAACCCCTCATCCATACAACAACAACAACAAAAAAGAAAAATAAAGTCCTAATTAGAGGGAGAGGAATAATTGTTTTTATCCAATTGCTGCCAGTTAAAGGCTAAGCTCCGCCCACTTGGTCTCCTAGCAACCCACTCAGCCCAGGGGACAGGCAGAGTTAGGCCACACTTAGGCTTCTTCCCCACTGCCTATAAAATACAGATTATCAGATTTGAACTGCCATATAATCCACTTCAGTGTGCAGTTGGACACAACTGGACTTAATGTCAGGAGAAAACCTTTACCCTTTACCTTAACTACCACCAATTCCTCAATACTTTATTTCCCATACCACCATACTTCGCCACAGCAACGCGTGGCCGGCACAGCTAGTGCTCTATAAAGTGGTTATTGGAGTTAAACACCACTAAGTCACATCTGCTTAATTGTTTCCTTGAATCATTGAGTAAGCAATTTTTCAAGTAAGATCATGCATGCCAACTATGCATGTTTCATTAACATCTGACCTTATATTAGACATTGGTAAATGTCAATATTTTTCTATAACAATCTACCTTTGGGGAATAGAAGGGGATACTAATACTCCCCAAAATAATATTTCCTTAAACATTGACAGAAAAGAGTTTCCTCTAAAGGAAAAAATACCATCATATTAGTGTACAAAAATACAAAGAATATATATTCTCTGACAAAAAAGGGAACAAACCTCTGAAGAATACAATAATATATATCATATTTCAAAGTGACCAATATGCCAGTGTATTTTCACACTGCCTTTTCCTCTTTGAATGGCCATTTTAAATGACCCATGCTTCCACTACAAGGTACAATATATCCAATCTGTAAACCATAAAACAAACTCTAATTTTCTGGCTTTGGGACGCAGAAATTTAAAAACATGATCTACACAAAGAAGTTGTTTTACCTGTTCAGAGGTAAGAGCCTGCTGCTCTTTCTCAGCCACATAAAAGACAAATAATGGGACATAGCTTTTTTTTTTTAAAAAAAATGCTTTGATTTCTACAGTGATTTGTCTGTATAAGATAAAAGGAAAACATGTTTCTTTACAGTGTTCACAATACGACAGGATGAAACATCATTATCTACTAACCACCTTGTACAGAAAACTCCTGTCCAAATAAATAAGCAAGAAAGTGAACATTCTCGAATACTCAAGACTAGGAAGGCAAAAGATGATTTAATTCAATTTCTTGTTAGATATGGAACAAAAATGAACACAGATCAATACCTACTGGAGAACTCTTGACCCTTGTAACAATTAATGTAACAGTGGAAACATTTGGTGACAAAAGAAGTGATCTTTTGCTCTACAACTCCTGGTGGTTCTCTCCTTCTCTGCTACTTGTTTGCTGCTCTTCTATTGGACCTCTTCACACAGGGCGTTTTTGCCTCGTTTTTCCACTTTTATGCGCGGCAAGGATGGGGCCGGCCATGCACTATCACTATGGGGAGGAAAGTGTAGTTTGATTAGCTCCAATGGAGCTACCCACACTTTCCCTTCAATTTCCCCATGTGATGGCAGAAAGGGCAGCGGGGCAAAGCACCTTCTCCCATCCCCTCCATGTGATGAGGAGGGTGCGCAGGGCACCATGAGCCGCCCCGTGTGCCTTCCCTTTCACTGGTGATTGCAATGGCATGGCCCAAAAGGGCCGTATGAAGAGGTGGCATATCTCAAGGATGGTGTAGCAGCTGATGGTACTCCATGCAGAGATGGACAACACACAGCCTGTGGTGGTAAAAGCTGCCAGATTGCCGAAAACAAACTGGGCAGGATCCAGCTAAAGCCTTAACCAGAATGGATCACAAGCAGCTGAATCTTTCAGCTAATGGGGGAGATGGGGCTTAGTGGCACTTTACCAGAGGCAGAGGCCACTGTGTATGGGTGCCTTGCAAATCAGGCAAGAGTGAGTGCTTGGCAGCGGCGGCAAGTCCTCTTCTTCTTTCTTCCCTGGCAACCTCCTCCATCCCTTCCTAAAGCCCCCCCCCCCCACCCTGGTGGAGCGTGTCCTTGAGGGAAATAAGGCTGGAGAGAGAGAGAGAGAGAGAGAGAGAGAGAGAGAGAGAGAGAAAGGTGGGAAAGGATTTGTTAGGCCTCTTCTCCAGAGAGGACACTGCTGGGAACTCATTTTCCCAGCAGCACTTTGCTGTATTCTTTGGGACAAACTTACCCATGCTATCCAGTTTTTTAACCCGCCTTTGTCCTTTATCTTATCCCATTTTTTAAATTTCTCCGGTGGGGTCTAAGATTTTTCTACTTCATTTATTCTGTTTCCTTTCAGAGTCTTCATTAAGTTTCTAAATGTTTGGTCTTTGTTTTTCAGGGTTTCTAATGGAAAGGGATCTATTTTGTTTATTTGTAATTTATTTTGCCATCTATATATATAAAAGAGTGATGGCATCATGGCGACCCACAAAACAACAAAACTACAGGCCCTCCAACCTCGAAACACAACCCATCATCCACGCCTCTAGGTTGATACAACAAAAAGAAAAGAAAAATAAAGTCCTAATTAGAGAGAGAGGAATAATTGCTTTTATCCAATTGCTGCCAGTTAGAAGGCTAAGCTCCTCCAACTTGGTCTCCTAGCAACCCAATAAAAATAATAAAAAACACTAAAAAATTAATACAATAAAATACTATAATAACAGAAAATAACTAAAAATAATACAAGAAAATAATAAAATATAATAAATAAAAATATAACTTACAATAAAATTAATTAAAAATGCAAATAAAGTCAAATAAAAATTACACAACAATTTTTAACCAATACCACCACCACTTTGCCACAGCAACGCATGGCCGGGCACAGCTAGTTTCTTCTAAATATACAATGTTGAGAGGAGTGGGCCAGTCCTTACCTTCTTAAGCTCCTTTTAATCAATTTGATGAGAGTTGAGGTTTTTCTCTCTGTTTCTCAAATTTCTTTCTCAACAAACCAGAGGCCTAATTGGTTGACTGTGTCCATTCTCCTCCCTTCTTGTGGTGTGCTGGTTGGGACTTCCATTCCCAGAACCCTCTCTTGGTTTTTTTAAATTAAATATTTAATGGTAAACAGTTTTAAAAATTCCCAAAATTCACAGAATTGGTGAAACATTCTGAAACTTGGCAGGGTTGTAGTTGTAAATGTGGCCTACAACCAAGGCAAATTTCATCCTGATAGGCCTAAAGCTGACAGAGAAGCAAGCCTCTAAAATTTCTGCATTGGTGCCAATGGATCAAATCTTACCGGACCGAAAATGGCATTCCCTCCCAATTTCCCAGTAAATGAAATGGAGCCTCCGGTGGCCTAGGGGATAAAAGCCTCCTGACTTGAAGGTTGGGTTGCTGATCTGCAAGTTGCCAGGTTCGAATCCCACCCGGGGAGAGCGCAGATGAGCTCCCTCTATCAGCTCCAGTTCCATGCGGGGACATGAGAGAAGCCTCCCACAAGGATGGTAAAACATCAGAACATCTGGCTGTCCCCTGGGCAACGTCCTTGCAGATGGCCAATTCTCTCACTCCAGAAGCAACTCCGGTTGCTCCTGACACGAAAAAAAGTAAATGAAATGGGGGAGGGGACAGCAAAAGATGCCCAAAAACAGAACCTTTTTTGCCAAGTTGCACACCCCTAGCTTATACTAGTCTATAATGGCTTGAAAGTTTCCAAGTTGTAGGGATCTTCTTTTCGGCAATGCTTCCAATTACACCATGTAACATGATTTTTGTTCCTAGGTTATAAAAGTCATTTTCTAATTGGTTCTATCATAAAAAAACATGGACAAAGTTTATTAAGAGACATTCTGCAGCACATTTTGCTACAATTTTTCAATGAATATCTTCATCATATCTCAACCAATTCAACATAGTTTGGCAGCCAGAAAAACAAAGTTTCTGGAGTATAAAGACTATTTTCAAAGTACAGTAGAGTCTTGCTTATCCAACATAAACAGGCCAGAAGAACATTGGATAAGCTATAATGTTGGATAATAAAGAGGGATTCAGGAAAAGCCTATTAAACATCAAATAAGGTTATGATTTTACAAATTAAGCACCAAAACATAATGTTTTACAAGTCTGTCACTTGTTTGGGAGTATGGCTGCACTTGTCTTGTTGTTGGGCGTGTTGGCCTGCTACACGTTGTAGCCTAGGGAAACAGCTGTGGATCCGGGTGGAAGGCAGGCTACATTGAATAATACAGAACATTGGATAAGCGAAGGTTAGAGGTCTGACACTTTCAAACCAAGAATAGAAAATTTTTCAAATGTTGTTACATAGTATTATCAATATTTACTGTCATCGGTCATCATAATGAATGGTATTTTATCTGCTATAAAATACAGCTTAAACCTTCAGTATTCCAACTTTGTAAATTAATGTGATTTCATTTCCTCAATATTTTTTCTTTTTCTCCCTCACTGTTAAACAACATAAATGTTTCAATGGTCATGAAAGCAGTGGATCATATCCAACAGACATAAGTAGTGACTAATGAGCCAGCAATTTAAATTCATTCTGTGATACTAATATAAGATTGTAATGACTCATTCATTCCCCACTCAGATTTGTCCATGACAGAGTCACTGAATTTAGTCAGAAAACACACAGTGAACAGATGAATTTGGGATTAGGTTAATTAGACGTTTTCTTGGCTAAGGTATAGTACAGTATGCTAACCAGCTGAATTAATAATTATTTAATATATTTTATTAACCCTAAAGGGTTTACTTCTACTGTTTGGCACCTCCCTCTAAAATTGGGATAATTCTACAAAATTGATTTTTGCAATACATTTTAACACTCAGAAGTCTTAAGCAACATAGCCAATAATGAGGAATGCTAAGAACTGCAGTCCTGCAACTTGGGAAGGGGCTGCCTAATCCTCACCTCCATTCTAACCATGAATGGGAGAGGTCAAATTAGAATAATACAATCATAGAGTTGGAAGAGACCTCATGGGCCATCTAGTCCAACCCCTGCCAAGAAGCAGGTAATTGCATTTAAAGCACCCCTGACAGATGGCCATCCATCCTCTGCTTAAAAGCCTCCAAAGAAGGAGCCTCCACCACACTCCGGGGCAGAGAGTTCCACTGCCAAAGAGCTCTCACAGTGAGGAAGTTCTTCCTAATGTTTAGGTGGAATCTCCTTTCCTGTAGTTTAAAGTCATTGTTCCGTGTTCTCCAGGACAGCAGAAAACAAGCTTTCTCCCTCCTTCCTATGACTTCCCCTCATATATTTATGCATGGCCATCATGTCTTCTCTCAGCCT
This sequence comes from Anolis carolinensis, assembly GCF_035594765.1. Classification (NCBI taxonomy): domain Eukaryota; kingdom Metazoa; phylum Chordata; class Lepidosauria; order Squamata; family Anolidae; genus Anolis; species Anolis carolinensis. The sequence continues at coordinate 158,478,358 of NC_085845.1, forward strand.
TCTCTTCTGCAGGCTAAATGTGCCCAGTTTTTTCAGCTGCTCCTCGTAGGGCTTGTTCTCTAGACTCTTGATCATTTTAGTCACCCTCCTCTGGACACCTTCCAGATTGTCAACATCTCCTTTCAACTGCGATGCCCAGAATTGCAGTCTGTTTGGATCAGAACTGGAACTTGAAACTCCCAAATGGCTCAAGCAGGACATTGAGCTGATGTCTTTTCTACATAGTGAGTGATCTGTATTGCATTGGTGAGGGCACTCTCTAAGGAGATACAGGCAGAAGCGATTCAACCACCAGGCCAACTAGGCATTTCCCTGTGGCGCCATCTTGTAGGGGGCGCCATTGAGGACTGGCCCCATGGCTTCTCTCCTCTGCAAAGCGCCCAGGAATGCCTTCCTGGAAAGAAGGAAGGTGTTCCTCGGTGCTTTGCAGAGAAGAGAAGCAGGCGCTGCTACTCTCCTCTACAAAGTGCCCAGGAACACCTTCCCGGTGAGAAGGCGTTCCTCGGTGCTTTGCAGAGAAGAGAAGTGGCACCCGCTTCTCCCACCGCAGGAAAGCCTGGAAAGCCGCCCACCCGCAATCAGCTCCTCCTGCGCCAAACGCTGCACCTCTCTGTAAGTCTGCAGGGGTTGCGGGTCCCAGGAGCGGAAGCCTTGGAAGGCCCTGATCCTCCCCTCCCCTCCCTGCTGCTCAGCCCCACCCCAGTTTGGGGGGCGGCGGCAAAATTCGGGGGGGGCACCAACATTCAGAAGCGCCAAAATTCTTATTGCCTACTCATGAAAATTACCTAAGGACGGTTCTAGATACAGGCAGTGGTAGGACTGAGCCAGTGACAGGCGTGAATGATGTGCCCCATCTCTTTCTGCTTCTCATTTTCCATCACCTTTCTAGCTGCCATGAAAGGTATAAAGTGATCATTTGAAGAGTACTTTTAAAATTAGGCCATGGACAAGATGAACCCCCATGTCTGCAGTTGTCCACCCTTTCTCTATATTGTGCTAAAGATGTCTCCCAGATATGGAATGGATGTCAGATAGTTAATACTCATATAGCAAATAAGCAGACATATTGTTAAAGAACTCAGAGAGGAAGGGGAAATATGCTACAAAATGCTATGGGTGACATCAAGAGCATGGAAGTGTTTATGTAAAACAAAGCAGTACCATTTTTTGTACAAGTGAGTAGCAGACTTCAATCCTGTTGGAAACATCTCCCATTCAAAGTGTTTTTTCTGGAAGAAACTCATTTCACTTTGATGTCCTCCCTCAATATTTCTGAGTTCTAAATTTGAAGCCCCCCCCCCCCAAGTAATGGCACAGAGGTTTTCATCTAAACAACCGTAGTTTAATCAAACAGAATGTTGTTGAAAGGAACTAAAATTAATTAACCTTTGTAAAAAAAAAAAAAAAAAGGTGATCCTGATGACAAATTATGAAGAATTAATTTTCAGTTAAATATACAGTTAATTAACAGGAGGAAAACTGACAAGGAAGAAAATGTTAAATGTTATGTTAAATGAAATGCAAAGTTCAATAAAAGAGCAGTACAGGATGAAAGGGCGTAAAATGACACTGTAAAACAGACATGAGAAAATATGAAACTGAGATTTAAATTGATCAGATTTTTCAGGTGCTCAAAATTATACAAGGGGAAGATTATCTATTCCTGGCTTAGTAGTAAGATAATAGTCATAAGGACTTGAGTGGATGTATGACTATAATGTATATCACAGAAGATTTGTTTAGGCAAAGAATTGAAGATTCGATTCCTGCCTTTGGCTATTTTTCCTAAGAGGAAAATTAGAGAATATGTTAAGCACACATTTAGAAGACGTGCTCCCTAAGGTACAAAATACACCTGTCATAGAATATACTTTTCTTCAGCAACATATTTTGCATTTAGTATTTTTTGTTTTGTGATCAATTATTGGAAAGTAAATATAGGCTTAATTTGCTGAGGCTTGTACTTTGAGGATATCCAGTTTAGTGTGGGGTGTGGGGGGGGGGGGAGCAATGCAGAGAATGTGTATTCTCTGTAATTTGAAGTTCTATGTCCTAACAGGCAGTATATAAAATATGAGATAGGGAGGCAAAAAAGAAGATTAATCTATTTTATTGTAAGTTTCTAAGGATAGGGTTGTTGTATGTTTTTCGGGCTGTATGGCCATGTTGCAGAGGTATTCTCTCCTAACATTTCGCCCATATCTATGGCAGGCATCCTCAGAAGTTGAGGATTGAGGTTGAGGTTAAGGATACTTTCTGAACTTTCCAAACTCTGAGGTTGATCATTTATAGAATCAGCTGTCTGTTTTATTGTGGCCTTTCTTAATACAAAATTAGGGGCCTTTCCACACAGCCATATAACCCAGAATATGAAGGCAGAAAATCCTACATTATCTGCTTTGAACTGGGTTATCTGAGTTCACATTGCCATATATTCCAGTTCAAAGCAGGGAATGTGGGATTTTATTCAGCTGTGTGGAAGGGGCCTAAATCATGCTGGATTTCATGCCAAATGTACAAAGTAAGAGAATCATGTTCTGCTATAATTTGTGGACCTGGAATCTATGAACTACCTCCCCAGGGAGATTAGATCAGCTCCCTCCTTCCTCACAAAAAAGTGAAGATGTGACTCTTTGACCAAGCCTTTGAAAATCTAGTGCAATAATGTGAAAGATGTGTGACTGACCTAGGGAACGACGGCGGACTATGCCTATGGATTACTTGATTTTAACTTGTTGCATGGATTTAAATACTTTAATTGTTTTAATGGTATGGTTATTTTAATTGTACTAAGTTTTTAAAGGCATTGCCTATGTTGTGAAGCCACCTTGAGTCCCCTCCGGGGTTATGAAAGGCGAAATAAAAGAGCTGTAAATAAATAAATAAATAAATATGATCCAATCCATGGAAAGTCAGTTAAAATTGACCTTAAAAGTATTTATTTATTTACCTTATTTCTACCCCACCTTTCTCTACCCCGAAGAGGCCTCAAAGCGGCTTACATATGGCAAAGATTAGATGCCTTAAAATGCAGAGACTTAAAATCTATCTATCTATCTATCTATCTATCTATCTATCTATCTATCTATCTATATGTAATGTGTGTTTTTCCCATGGAGTAAACAACAAAACCACTGAACCAAATCACACCTAATTTGGATACAAAAGACACAGTCATCCAATCTATGTTTTTCAATCAAAAATCCTAGAAAAATAAAGTCCAAATAACAAAGCACCCCCAATTGCTTACCACAATTAGAAAGTGGGGGAGGGATGCGGAAGAGCCATTCTCCCCCTGGCTGCCAGTCAGAAGGGTGGGCACCACCCCTTTAGGCCCTGTCCCCTTTGTGTCCTAGCAACCCTCTCAGCCACAATGGCACCCAGGGGACAGGCAGGGTTCACTTAGGCCTCATCCACACTGCCTTTAAAATACAGATGATCTGATTTGAACTGGATTATATGGCAGTGTAGACTCAAGGCCCTTCCAAACATCTATATAACCCAGAATGCCAAGGCACATAATCCATAGTATCTACTTTGAACTGGATTATCTTGAGTCCACACTGCCATATAATCCAGTTCAGTGTGGATTTTATATAGTTGTGTAGAAGGGGCTTCATGTAATCCAGTTCAAAGCAGATAATATAAGATTATAAATATAATATATAAAATTGCTGTGGTATAATAAAACAGAACAATATACTCTCTAAAATCAGGACATACTATCACCAGTTCCTCAATACTTTATTTCCCATACCACCACACTTTGCCACAGCAATGCGTGGCCACGCTCAACTAGTTACATTTAAAATTAAAGCATATTAAACATTTAAAACATTACATTCAATATTAAAATCACATCATCCAAAAATCATAGTCCAAGGCCTTTTCATCATCAATTATCCATAATTCCAAATCTATTATTGCACTATACTAATCACTGAAAGCCTGATCCCAGAGCCAAGTTTTTACTTTCTTTCTGAAGGCTAGAAGGGAGGGGGCTGATCTAATGTCACTGGAGAGGGAGTTCCACAGCCAAGGGGTCACCACTGAGAAGGCCCTGTCTCTCGTCCCCGCCAGCCATGCTTGCGAAGCAGGCGGGATTGAGAGAAGGGCCTCCCCAGATGATCTTAATCTCTGAAGTGGCTCATAGGGGGAGATACGTTTGGACAGGTAAACTGTGCTGGGACTCCAGCCATAATACCACTATTCTATGATATTCATGACTACCAATTCTAAGAATGTAGAATTGTTTTTTTAAAAAGACATTATGTGACAAAGCAACAGTTTTCTATTAAGTGCTGACTCTTCTTCCAAAGTCAGTCTACATTTCTTTAACTATGTGCAGATTAGACTGAAAACAGCATACTCTAATCCTGGGGGAAAAAGCTGTTAATGTGTATCTAAAAATATGTGCTATATTTTTATGCCTGTTCTAGCACATTTTCAAGATTTATTTATATCTTATTCCATTTAACATTAGAACGTGACACAAAACATTTCAAACCAAAAAGTAGATGTGTGGGCATGAGCACTATAAAAACCAATGCTAATTTTGTATGAAAAATGTAGGATTTACACATAATTAATTTGCTTCTTATCTGAATGGGACTCATCTATTGACATTTTAAATAAAAAAAACTAGATGTTCTGTTTGCTCACTGTATTAATAATGAATCGTTGATTCAATACATAATAGCACAAATATATGTGTGACAGATGCCACACCCAAAATATGGTTCTAAATATCAAAATGTGTGCATGCAATTGGGTTGCACCACCATGTTCCAAAGGACAGATTGTGTTCTAAATCTCCTGTAGTGATCGCGTTTTGTAGTCTGTAGAAGCTCAAATTTTTCAACTTTGCATTCAATGGCTTTTTTAGACTGAAAAACAGAATCACCGTTAGAGGTTTGACATACAGTCCATTCTTTTGGAAATTATGGTAAAGAATTGCCATTTGTATGTAAAGAGGTGGGAAATATGTGATTTGCCCAAATGTTGGTGGACTACATCTATTAACAGCAGCACAACCACTGTGGTATAGTAGTTTAATCACTGGACTGCTGCTTTGGAGATCAGGATCTCAATCTTTGCTTGGATGGAAAACTACTAGATGACCTTGGGCAAATCACACTTTCACAGCCTCATAGGTAGGCACCGGCAAAATCTCTCTGGAAAATCTTGTCGGGAAAATAGAGTGATAAGTTTGCCTTTTGGTCACCATAAGTGATAACTGACGTGATGGCACACAGGAAGAACAAATACTAATTAGGAAAAAGCCTTTATGCCCTAAACTCACTGGATCACATCCAATTTTGAAAATGAAGGGGGTCAGTCCTGGTTAGTATTTGATGGGAGTTTGCCAACAAATACCAGGTGCTGTAGGTTATATTCTGAGGAAGGAATGGTCAAAACTACCTCTAAGTATACCTTGTTGAAGAAAAGTCTATGAAATCCATGGGGAAGCCATAAGCCATAAAGTGTCTTGAAGGCACATATATATTGGTTAGAGCTGGTGGGAACAGCATCTGGAAAGCTGTATATTACCTAGCTTTGATTTCGCAAGTGCTGATGAGTGAGGTTTAAAATGTACTATGGGACTTAGGTACCACAGAACAGTTCAGGAGTCTTCTAGATAGTTACTCTCCAGCAAACTTCTTTCATACGTGAACTCATGCAGGAGAGCTTTCTTCTCCTATGAAACAGAATACATCAATGTGGGTTTTGTGGTATAAATGCATATGACATATTTTCTGACTGTAAGCAATGAGGAGAGCCATCACTTCAACTTGAGGCAACTTCCAAGAAGTCGGACTAGAAAAATGTAGAGAATCCAGGAAATATACCTCAAAAGTCCAAGCTCAGGATTCATCAAAAAGCCTGGATTTTTTCAGCCAGAGTTCTTGGAAGAAGCATCCTCCAAAGCTAACACTCTGGAGGACCATCCCTTTCTACACCTGAGGCTTTTCTGTTTTCACCATGTCTCTGCAAGCTCAGGTCACACAGATAGGGATGAATGGAGTGGCCACACAATACTGGATAGCATTCTTCTGCTTGGTGATCTCCACTTGTCTAGGAATGCAAAACTCATCTTCCTTGCTAATTAATCATACTCATAAGGTCTGATGGAGCTTATAGTCTAAGACTTTTGGGGCCTCTAAGCTGAGAAAGGCTGAATGGTAGCTCTCTATTCTTAAGGAATTGGAAGAAGCCCCGAAAAGCTATTCTAAACAAGGGTGCTTTGGTGGGAAGCTTGTGGCCTTCCACATGTTTGTGAACTCCATCAGCCCTAGTCAGTATAGCCAATGGTTGGGGATAATAAGAAATCCATGATGGAAATTGGGCTCAAAATTCTGTACTGAGCTATGCAGTAACTGTGTGTGTGTGTGTGTGTGTGTGTGTATACAATTCGTCACCTTGGTTATTTAGTCATGACAACATACATAAATACATAAATTTATACATTCACACTCATCATAGCTTCTCTGTGGCTAGGACAGGATGGTAATTAAATGCACTAAAATTAGGCTCTCCATTTTTATTACCAATGAGGTGTTATTTCAGTGCGTCCTTGCTCTCAATGCTTACTTATTTTTTGTTTCTATACTTTACTATACTACAAACTACTAACTTTCAAGTATTAAAAATTTAAGAATATGATAACATTTATCAATATTCACAAGTAATACATTTGAAATATTAAACTTGAGCTGTGCATTTATAGAACACCACCCATTTCAACAAGTCTTTCCAAGGACTGCCATCCAGTGGCAAATGTGAAAGTAGCAATTCTCCTCGACTAAATGTTATACAAATAAGTTACCTCTGAAAAGCTGCAAGAATTCTTAATCCCAAGCAAACATGACTTAGTTGTGAAGTACACAGAGGTTTTTCCACAGCTTAATTAGATTACTTTCTGCAGATTGCTAGACTTTTAAATTATCTTTCCTATTTCTACATTTATTTTTTCATTTCTAGACCCATCATTTGTTCTTTTGAAAATGAAGAAGAGCAATATAAAAAGGTACCGAAGGTGATATCTCCTGAAGGGGACACCGCTTTTCCATACTTCATATATCACTGAATACAAAAGTCATGATTATCATTTTATTTTCATTCAACTAAATGTTTCCTCTTTCTTGGCTTGGCTTCATCGCTTTTCACTTACTGCTCTGTACACAGCTGGAATTTACTTCCTGAACATTTGCACATTGCTCCTTCCCTTGTTTTTAAATTTCGATTAAAACTTATTTTTTAAAGCATTTGGAATTTTAGTTTAATATTGTTCCATAATCTTTTATATTTTGCTTATATGTATTTTTTCAGTTTGCTTTTTACTGTAATATATTTTAGTAACCTATCTGGATAATTTGTTTTACTATTGTATTGCATAGTTTCATATGATGTTGAGCATGATGATGACTGAAAAATCTGCATATTGAAGAGAGCTGATATGAAAAAATATAATCTTATAGAGAGTTATATGGATACAATGAGCTGCCAAACAGTCAACAGTATAGGGTTCGAGAATAAATCAAGATTTAAATCCCACTAGAAGCTATAATAACTAAAATAAGACTATGTAGCTCTGGACATGAGTTAGCAAGATAATTAGAAAATATTATAATGACTGGTAAGGTTAAAGGTAGCAGAAAAAAAAGGGAAATCACATTATGGGTGACTTCACTCAGGGAAGTCAGAGCACCAAAACGTATCTTCATCAAGGTATGCTTGGTGAATGATGATGAAAGAATGGGCCTTTTCTATGATAACCCTTCTCATTGTAATATACACAGTGAAGTTTGTGTGACACGAATTTTTTCATCTTTTAAGACATTTGTTTTCCTCTGCTTATTAGCTCAGGAAAACATTTTTTTCTTTCCTAAGCACCTCATAAATGACCCAGCTTTGGTGGTTATTCCTTCCAGTAATTCCAATAAGTGAAAGATGTTTTTAAAATACTTTAGGTGTTTTTTTTAAAATAGTACTGCTATAATCAATATGATATTGGGATAAGTGCCATTATATATTTCATTGTGTGTGTGTGTGTTTTGCTGTAATTTTCTTTGAGGAGAAAGGAGCCACCTGAGCAATTAGCAATCCAGAGATCAAGTACCTGTGGAATCTATCGATGGGAATCAATCCAGGAAAAACAAGACGAATGGAGGACCACAAAAGAATGGTCAAGATCCAGTTCCAAGTTTTCATCTTTCACATGGAGTGAATGACAAAAGAGTATTTCGTGCTTGCGTTGTCTACAGTGAACAATGTTTCAGTGAGAACAGGTGCAGCAGGTTAAAAAAAGCTGTAGGTGAACCAAGCCCCTTCCAAAACACTGTTGCCTTGCTGGTATCTCAAAGGAAGGAACAAAACTGTAGTAATTACTTTCATCACTCATTTGGTGCATGGAGAGTACTTCATAAATTTAATACAACTATGAAGAATGCAGTAGCAGTTCCAAAAAACATACTGTTCAGCTTCAAATGAGCTATTTCATGGCAGAGACCATGTAACATCTAGAGACATTTCCTAGTTATGAATCTCTTAATATAAAAAGTTACTCCGTAATTATCTGCAAACAAAGACATGCATAAAGTTGCCTAAGCTTATTAACATCATAAACATACTTTGATTATGTTCAATGACATTTAAGTCTTAAAACAGTTAATATAGTTTTTAAAGTAATGACTACAAGAATTATATATTATAAATTCAAATTTTGCTTCCTTGTTTAAAGCTTTTCCTAGACCTAGATTATACAGATCTCTAAAACTGAATTTTCACAAACTTATGAAAATATAAGACCAGAAAAGACATATAATATTTTTTCAATACAGATTGTTAGCCAATAGTAGAAATCCCATTATATATTGTATAGAGTCCAGGCTGATTCTGAAAGCTATGCAACCATGTTTATACACAGTATTAAGCAATATGTTTTGTGTATGTGTGTGTGTGTGTGTGTGTGTGTGTGTGTGTGTATATATATATATATATATATATATATATAGGTTTCACAGCCACACCATAACCAGTTAGAAAGGATGCATACAATGTAAAAATAATCCCCAAAGGGTACAATAGAATATGCATTCAGACTGTTCAAATAAAGAATCGGAAATAAGGATAATGAGTCAATTTCTCATTTTTTGTGATTCTATGTCTCTAGCTTGCTGAATTTTTTTTTTTAAAAAAGAGCACCTGTCATTAATAAAACTAAAATAGAAACCTTTTGTTTTCCATAGCAACAAGGAGAAACAGTGGGTAAAGGAGCTTACTCACAAAGAAGTAATTACATAGAATAAGTATAGCCCAGCCCTGAAACTGTAAGATTTATTCAAAGTAATTTCTGCACACTCAGTGGGATGAAACTACTGCTGCCAGATTTTACTCAGAACATATAAATCGTGACTATTTAGGATAGGCCCTTGTCCTTTGTTTGACAAGAAATTTTGATGGGTTAGGTATTCTAGAACATCTGTAGGATGGTCATTAAAAAGTAAAACATTGGTAATAAGGTAGTCTAACTTTCCAAAAAGAAGGTGAGTCTTACAGTTAAAGTAAAACAAAGCAAAAATATGCCAAGGATGAAAAAAGAATGTTTGACTAAATAAACCTTACTTAAAGGCAATTTTGTTCTCCAGATTTTTTCTAGATTATGCTTAGGAGCTGATGCCAGTTGCTGCAATATGACAACCAAATCCAGACAGAGACACTCCCCTCTACAAATGTTAGTTCCAGTTCTAAGTTTATGAGACAAGGTTACAGCCATTTCTGTTACCGTTATGCTGCATATACCATGTACTTTCTACATGCAGATGGAAAGATGGAAGCAAGAACAGTATCCTTCCCTTGATACCATCTACATCAAATACAGTCCTCTTAGAAGCAAAGTCATTTCATATATATATTGGTAAGCATCAAATGCCCATAACCAAAATGGATAAATTAAATTATGTACAACAGGAATGGGCAGACTCTAGACCAGTGTTTCTCAACCTGTGGGTGCCCAGATGTCTTGGCCTTCAACTCCCAAAAATTCTAACAGCTGGTAAACTGGCTGAGATTTCTGGGAGTTGTAGGCCAAAACACCTGGGGACCCACAGGTTGAGAACCACTGCTCTTGACTTATGAGATCTACTTTGTTCCCTTCCTCTCTGGAACCTTTAACTGGCAAAAGCCATACTTTTAGAATTAAATATTCTGAATCAGGAATTTGGTTTGTCTGAAAGAAGGTCAAAAGCTTAGCTGCATCAAATACCACTGTCATTTTAAACTGAAGGGTCTCACAGTTCTGCCATGCACAAAAACACATTCATGAATACTCTAAGAGTTTAATATCTCAACAGTATAATTTAGGGTGAAAGGACATATGAATTGTTATTTTGATGCCAACTGTTGGACAGCTAGGAGTCAGAAATCCTTTCTATTTTACTGTAAATCTCCAGATATCTACTATCTCTATCTTACGTACTTACACTTCTGATGTATAAGACAAGTCCTAACCAGCAGTTACAAAACACATATTTCAACTAGGGAGGAAATAGAGATAAGACACAACAAATGGATTTAATTTGAGCCACGCTGATTTAAAGGGGAAAAAACTGCACTGAAAACCCCACTGGGAACTGCATTGCGAACTCTCTCTATCTCAAGCTTTGTGAAACCCACAGGGAAGGCCCTGACTCAGATGAGAAATGATTTTACACCATTGTTCTCCTAGACTAAACCACGCATCATATAGCCAGACCCCCTCCTTTCATTCATTTGTTTGGCTCCACAAGTCTATTGCGGGGGAGTAAAATCAAATACTGCCTATAGGTTTCAGTTGAAGAATTTAAAAAAAATGAATTACCAAATAAGTGCTTACAGGTGTTAAGCTGTAACAGAAATCTGTGAAATAAACCAAATGTTGCTGAATGAATAAGAAAATCATCAAATACAGATTATAGAACTATTTAGTTATATGTGACATTACCCTGACAACTAGCAAAACAAATAGAGAAACAATACCAAAATGTAACCCAATTCACAATACCAAAATGTAACCCCATCTAGCTCATTATGGAGAATGTAAAAATATTGATCCACATAAACAGAGAAGGTATAAATTCAAGTTTCATTTTGTGACCTGCAGAAGCACCACAGTTCAAGGAAGATACTGACCACCTGGAACATATCCAGAGAAAGACAACCAAGTTGATGAAAGTTCTACAAACCAAGCCTCATGAGGAATGACTGAGAGTTGACATGATAGTCATCTCTAAATATCTGAAAAGATGTCATGTAGAAGATGAAAGAAGTTTGTTCATTGACACATGAACCAATGGATTCAAATTACAAGAAAAGAGATTCCACTTAAGTATTAGGAAGAAGCTTTTTACTGTCAAGAATCCTTCAACAGTAGAATAGATTGCTTCATAGGACAGTGGACTCCCCTGTCTTTAGAAATCTTTTAAAGGAAGTTGGATAGGAATCTTTGAAGGGTTGTGTATTCTTGCATGGTAGAAAGTTGCATGGTAGGACCGGGCTGTGGCACAGCTGGTTAGTAGCGAGCTGCAATAAATCACTACTGACCAAGAGGTCATGAGTTTGAAGCCAGCCCGGGTCAGGATAAGCTCCTGACCATTAATAGTCCAGTTTGCTGTTGACCTATGCAGCCGAAAGACAGTTGCATATGTCAAGTAGGAATTTAGGTATTTTTAATGCAGGGAGGCTAATTTATGATGCCATTAAAAAAATCTCCAGCGGCCTGCAGAAGTATGAGGAAGTATTCCATCAAGGAATCGGTGTCAAGTGGATGGTGAAGTGGTAGCTCCCCCTGTGTCTGGAATCGAGCATACCCTAATGAAGCCAGAAGCTAAAATGTTAAATTGTCTCTGTGTCTGTCTATATGTGTTTGTCTATATATGTTGTGTGTCTAATGGCACCGAATGTTTGCCCTGTATATGTGCATTGTGATCTGCCCTGAGTCCCTTTCGAGGTGAGAAGGGCAGAATATAAATACTGTAAGTAAATAAATAAATAAGGTAGGACTAGATGGCCCTTGTGGTTCCTTTCATTTCTAACATTCTGCGTTCATATGAATGATGGGGGGGGGGGGGGGCTGTGCTTGCCAGAAAAAAATCCAAAGTGTAGTGAATTGGTGGACTAATATCCCTCCTGGCCATATCTCCCACAGTTGGAGAAAGAGAATGCAATCATCCAGAGGAATTATGTCATACCTCCTTCTTCCCAGCAGCATCCTGCAATGTGTGCCAGAGGAAGCTGATATCTGATTGCCCTTCTGACAGTTATAATGAGAAATTCATTTTGCATATTTATATTTTCCACACCATATGTATCCAATCAAATGAAGCATACTTGCCACTTTACAGCTTTGCCTGTTGAATTAACTTGGTCCCTTTCATTCACTAAGGTAGGCTTGACACACGTTAAATCCAAAAATCTTAACACTCCAAGTATAGAAAATACATTTTCTCCAGCAGGTGGTGCTCATTCTTTTAAAATGACTTGTTTTACCAGAATAAAATTAGATCTAGAAAAAGTCTCCTTCCTTCTCATCTGTCTGAATCATGTTTTGGAAGAGTAAGAAAACTAATATTTACATCAAAAGAAGAAAAAACATGTAGCAGTAATCAAACTGTCCAGCCAATTGTTTTAAGAATTGTTTGCATTTGTATTTGAAAGAAAGGGGACTTTAAAATAAAAACTAGGTGTTATTTATAGATAAAATACATCATACTATGTATTTCATATTATACTACTGAAATCGAGCAAGTGCAGTTTATGTACTTTGTGACAGGCAAGGGTCAAAATGCATTCAGCAATTTCCATTAGGAATCCTTTATCTCTTTCGCAGTATAGAATTATACGTAAGCGTTTGATACCACCTTAACTGCCATGGCTTCATTCTAAGAAATCTGGGCATTTGTAGATTCCTCTGAAATTTAGAATTGTTTGCCAGAGAGCTCTAGAACTAATTCAACTGGAAATCCCAAGATTCTGAAGGATGCAACAATGACTGTTAAATTGATGTTGAATGGCTATAACTGTATGGTGTTGAAAGAGCTTAAACTTTGTGTGCCATTCAGACAGGAATACATTTTACTTGACTTTGGTAATACTCAAAACACTGCTTTTGTTTTTGTATTATGATTTGTTGGTCTGTGTTGTTTTGGTTGCTATTATTATTATGTATATTGTATTTTTGTTGTAAGCTGCTCCGAAACCCTTTTAGGAGAAGGGGCAGGATACAAATAAATTTTATTATTATTATCAATAGAGGTATACCATTATAAGAAGAAGACACAGATCTTCCAGGCTGACTGGGCTTTATGCTTTTCATGGCTTGATCCTGCAGCCATACCTCTCAGATAGAGTAGGCTGTTCATCAAAACAGGGATTAGGAGTCTTGGAAATTATATGATTTTACCTCTCCTAATCACGGAACCAGCTTTTTTCTGTTTCTTTAGCGCCAAAAGCCCTACTTTCCCACTAGGTGGTCTACGGGCCCAAAATAAATCTATTTGTGTCCAGTACAAAATCCTGTGTACTGCCATCATACAGTATTTCTATGCCATTATATTAATTTCTTATTTGAGAGGCAGCTGATGTACTGGTTTGAGTATTGAACTGGGACACTGGAAGAACAGAGTTTGAAATCCTATTTCAACCATGGAAACCCACTGGATGACCCTAAGTAAGTCACACTCTCTCAACTTCAGAAGAAGACAAGGCCACCTCTCATCCCTGAACACATTCTGCTAAGAACTCTGTGTGATCGGTTTGCTTTAGGGTCAGAATTGTCAACAACAACGAACTATTTCTATAGATTGTATTACATTGAAAAATGCAATTGCAATAAAAATAGTTGATTTGTCTTCTTCTTCCTCTGATTTATTTTTAGATCATGTTGCTACAAAATTATTGCATGATTCCTCTCAATATTATGAGAAACTGGTGCATGCATGTGTGTTCTCAATACAAGAACATTAATGTTTTCAAGAGACATTGTAAATAATATTGCCAGAATCATATTGAGGTACCATGCCTGTCCCTTCTCAGAGACTGTGCAAGCAAGTGCATCCCCAAGTGCAGCCAGTCATTTTGTGAAAAAATAAAATAAAAATACACACACACACTTCTTTTTCTGATGGGTAGGTTTGGAGTCAATAAACCATTGTACTATGAGCAACATAAATGTTGTGAATGATACCTGTGGTACAGTTGTAGCACAATAGTGGGATTCACTTTGACTACCTTAGCATTTATATATGTTGCACTAAAAGCCTATAGGTTTATTTGGTACTTTTCTACTACTCTGTAAACAGAACACATGTATAATTGATACTAATGCTATTTTCAAATTTCTCCTGAATGCTTTTCGTGCTATAACATCTTCTTAAGGAGATGAAATACTGAAACATGAAAACAAGGAAAAGCAACACCCTTGGACAAAAGTGAGTCTTTAGTGGCTTTACACATATTTTGCAATAACTGACCAACTTCACCATCCATAATCAAAAGCAGAACAAGGGCATATATAGGGTCCTTTCATGCTTTAAAGAGTGAAGCTTAGAAAGAACAATTTATTGTGTTATGTCTCTTGTCACAACTTTGCTGGATTAGTGAGAAGCATATGACTTAAAGGCAATAGACTTTGTGCAAACAGCTATCTTCGTTAATGAGTATATGCACATTATAAGACCAGTGCTATTTCTGTTATTAAATACTGTGCAGTGATAAAAGCAACCTGTGAGGGTCAGATTTAGAGATTTCTGATATTTGGCTCTCACTCAAAAATGAAATAGGGAGCATTGAAGCTTGAACATTTCTCATGGCCAATTTCACACACTCTCCATCATATTTCTCCTAACTAAGCTATTGCAGTGAAGCTGTTGTTACATTTAAAACCAGCCCAAAACATTATGCTTCCTGAAACAAAGGAAGAAATAGAACCTCATCCTCAGTCAAAGTTCATAGTACCCAACGCCAACCATAGTACCTAAAGATTCAGACATAATAGGATGGCTCCAAACTGAAATCTACTTGTAGCGTGTTTGTGTATGTACCTTCAAGTTGCTTGTTGACTTAGCAAATTTTACAGGGTTTTCTTAGGCAAGGAGTATTCAAGGGTAGCTTTGCCAGTTCCTTTATCTACAGCACCTGGTATTCAATGGCAGTATCCCATCCAAATACAAACCAGGGCTGACCTTGCTTGGTTTCCAAGATCAGGTGCAATCTGGTGCCTTTACTTAGACCTATTTCTACTTGCAGTCATCCCACTGAAGCAAATGAAGCTTAACTTAATCTAGAACCAGATTATTATAAATAAATGCAGAAATCAGTAACAGTTTGCTGCCTTTTCATGATGTCAAAGTCCCCACACCCTGGTTGTTTAAGGTTTAAGGTTGCCTTACTCTCTTTAATAGTAAGACTAACCCTGGTCATGTTTCTCCAACAATGTATAGGCAGTCTCCAAGTTATGAACAAGATCGTTTACATAGGTTTGTTCTTAAGTTGAATTTGCTTGTAAGTCAGAACAGGTACATTTTAAAGTGTAACTCCAGCTAAATAAATAAATAAGCAAGAAAGCAAGCAAGCTTTGGATAATATAAGAAAGGGTTAACTCCCCTGTGGTCTTTGTTTTGCTGTCTATGTGCCTGTTCAGAAGATTTCACCTCACTTTCTATTGGAGCTAAAGCTTCAGTGGAGACTCCTTTCCCCATGATAACTCTTTCAGGAGTGAATTTTCCTTCTGAGGGGTAGTTTCTTCCATGAGTGTAACAACAAAAGGGATTCTCCATGTTGTAAAACAGTGTAACTCTGAAGATGATCTCATAGGGACAAAACCCAAGAGATCAGTATTAAAAAAGGATATACCAGTAGATGGACTCTTGGTTTGATTTTGTAAGACAGTTCCTGTGTAACATAAATAATATCTTTACAAATAATGCTATTATTTTCCCTTAGCAAAGAGTAAATATTAAATGCCATTTCCTTTTATATGGTTCACAGACTCTTCAACTATGATCATAATTTCAATTTTCTGCTATGAACATGTTTTAGTTCAGCTCCAGAAAAAACCCTCCAGCAACCTGTTAAAGACACTCTACATTTTCCTATATATGTGCAGCCAAAACATTGCCTTTTAGCAAACAAACTGGAAAGATACGAAAGCCTGAAATGATTGTATTCCAATGTTAACTATTTTCAGCCACTATAAAGTCTTGCCAAAGAAATACCAAGTTTAACTTATTATCTGCAATATTTTAGAGTGAATAAAACTGTCATTGGGACATGGGGGGAGGGGAGAGAGAGAGAGAGAGAGAGAGAGAGAGAGAGAGAGAGAGAGAGAGAGAGAGAGAGAGAGACGGAGAGAGACGGAGAGAGACAGAGAGACAGAGAAAAAAATATCCTAGCACTCCCTGGTGTTTTCAGATTTGCAACTCACACTTCATTGCTACTCAGAAGTGACAAAGAGTAAAGAAGAAGCAAACACAGACAGCATAATCAGTGTCAGAAGATGCAGAGAGCAAAGCATTTGAAGAGAAACAGTCACAGAAAAATCAGGAAGAGAGAAAGCCAATGGACCATGAACCAAGAAGAAATATTGTAAAATACAAGTAAGATAGAGAGTGGGAACAATATGAATTCCCCATATACTGTTTAAAAGGAAGGACACAAGAAATATAAGGAATTATCTGTCAGCAAATTTAATATCTCAGGGTCACTCACTAAAACCCATATTAAGGCTTTCTGAAAATATATGCAAAATATAAAACCAACGTCTTCCACATTACAAAAACAGCCTATTGCAAAGAACCCACATCTTTTTTTCATAACAAAAGAAGTGAGGTTTATATAGAATTATTGCCAGCTGTTTTGCATTTTAATAAAATAGTGTTAGTGTTAGGCTTATCTGAAAGCATAACCAAAGTATAATAATGCAGCACCCAGTGGGAGTGGGATGGGTGGTAACTGAATGGTTGAAGATGTATTGAATTTCAGTCCAGAGAGACTCTGCACTGTACACAGACATACAGAGACTTTGCTGTTATTTAAAAACTAATGAAATAAAATAAAACAAGCGGTATTGGGCTAAATCCTTACAGCATTTCTCAGATGATTTACCCCAGTTATAGGGGTTTGTACAGGTGCATTTATGTGAAGGGTTATAGTAACAATTTTCCAATTGGTGCAATTAATCCAGGGGGTCTTCCCAGCTAAGGGTCCAAAACTGAAAAGAAAAAGACATTGGTTGTTTGCTCTTATTTTCTAGTCACTTCCAGAATCT
Organism: Anolis carolinensis; assembly: GCF_035594765.1. Classification (NCBI taxonomy): domain Eukaryota; kingdom Metazoa; phylum Chordata; class Lepidosauria; order Squamata; family Anolidae; genus Anolis; species Anolis carolinensis. Next base: position 158,495,660 of record NC_085845.1, read on the forward strand.
CCAGATGCTTCTTTTATCATGAACATTTTGTGCATTATTTGAATAATAGAGTAAAAATAATTCATTCCCATTCAAGTTGCAAGACTGTAAACAGGATCACACATGAAGATTTTTTAATGTTGCTTTCTATTGTACTATTTAATTTCTGTGACACAATCCTAGAATAGCTCACTGACATGCACAAAGGAGATTCTATTTTGGGAACTACTCCAGGGCCTCAGCCACCTTAACCCACCCTTGTCTGTGTATGAGGGAACCTATTCGTGTCAGTGAAAAAGCCTAATAATTTCAAAGAAGAGAAGATGTGTATATTTCTAGTGTCAGTGTATACGACACAAAATGTCCCTCAAATACAAATGAACAATTGGAAAGTCAAACTGTTGTTCATTTAAAAGGCATTGGTGCCAGCTCACCAATATAATTAGTACCTACTCTATGTTACTAAACATACTCCAGTCTCACTTTTGTATTTTATATATCTTTACTAGGCCATGAAACAGAATGTCTCTGGCTTTTTACGCAATATCTATCCTTGTTAAAGGCTTTATCTTAAAAAATGGGGGCTGTATCTAGGTTGTAACTAAGACTTACCATGTTTAAATATGGAGTACAGTCATTATATACTTTTTAATTATCCTTCTATTTTAAGGTGTTCTACTCTCTATCCACATTTCATATTTGTACAGAAATCGCAAATGCTGAGGACAAACATTAGTTGTTTTTTTTTTTAAAGGAATTCTGAGAGCCCACTCAAATAATACAAACAGCACTGTCACAGTGGAAATATTGGAGGCACAAAATACCAAATCTAATGAATCATCCTATCTTGACAAAAATTGAGACTTATTTCTGGACAATCTCATTAATGGACACAACCATAAAATATAGGCACAATGTGTGTGTATGCTCATGTCTGCCTGCATGCCTTCAAGTTCTCTGTTGACTATGGTGCTCGCACAAATTTCATAGGGCTTCCTTTGAGAAGGAGTACTCAGAAGTGGTTTCCTTCTTCTTAAGTAGCCTACAGTCCTGGCATTCCCTTCCAAGCACCCAAGGCTTCCAAGATCAGATAAGATCTGGTGATTTTAGGGTAGGATAGATGTCTGGCAGAGTTTGACAAACCAAGTCATATAATAGCTAACCACAGACTTTAAATGCACAACAATCAGCACCATGGAGAGCTCCAGATGCATCTCTGGCAAGGAGTTACTTACTGTATATGACTTTTTATGAAGGCGGGCAAAATCTGATCCAGAGAGTACGGTAGGTTGTGCTCATTCAAAAGGGCTGTATAAAAACAGTCTTTAAATACCCTTTGTACTCTTTAGGTTTTGTGAGACTGAATAAATAGTTGTGAAGATAGGTATAAAGTCTGGCAGGAAGAGCATGAATGAAGGTCTCAAAGCGTCTTCCCTCAGTGATGATACCCTCAAAGTTCATCAAGGTCTCTTCCGAGTCTTCCACTATGCACTGTGTGCAGTCTGTGCGTGTGCGCATGTATGTATATGTGTGTGTGTATGTGTGTGTGTGTGTGTGTGTGTGTGTAAGCACCATGACCTGTAGCTTCAAACTCTCAGTCTTATCCTTCCCAAAGAATAGTTTACATTTAATCTGTTTTATTGCTATGTGTTGGATGTTAATACTCATCAAGCACTAAATAGATGGATGCTTGAGACAGAATGGTTACATCGTTAGAGTATAGAATAGTTGTTGATGGGGAAAAAGACAAAACTGATGATCTTGACCTCTTGTTACCATTTTATTTATTTAGTAGTTTGGTTGCATGCTGCAAGTCCACAAAGTGGCAGTCCACAACATGCGAGTGTGGAGAAGAGCAAACCACAGGCACCTATTACAATGAAGTCTGAGCACAATGCACAATACCAGGGGCACTCTAAGTGGCCAGCTGCTGGTCAAAGGACGTTTAGTATAATGCCAAGTTTTTAACTTTGTTTGTGTTTTTAAATACATTACAACTGTACCCTTAGTTCTCTTCTGATACAATAAATACATAAAATTTAGTAGTTTGGTCATAAAACTGGGCTTGCAGTACAGTTGACAGTTCCTTTTAACAATACATTATTTATAACAATGTATTCAACATCTTGACATCACAGTTTGTTAGCACAAACTGTTAACATGCAAATTAGCTGATATTCATTATCAACTGGTTCACCAGTCTACAGTTTCACAGAATGAGAAGAGAGGGAAAATCCTAACATTCACAACTTGCTATTAATAGTATAACTAATCATAGCAAAGTCATAGATCCACAATATACCCCATCATTTGAGAACTGTTCCTGCTAATTGATAATCCACCCTCAATTTAATTAGTATTTGGGACAAATTGTTTCTAAAAATAAATACGGGTTTACAGCCCACTCAGAAACAGCTATTGTTTTACATATTTGATAGTCTACGTGATGTCTTTAATTGACATTTTCAGTTCATGTTCCTGTTCTTAATAATTACATCAGGATGGGTGTGGAATTTGATTTAATGTTAATGAATGCAGTCACTATTAGAGTAATGAGGTTCTGGTGAAATGTATTTCCAGTTAAAATACTTACATCAAATGTATTTAAAAGAAAAATTCAGAGGCAGTCCCCTCCCATGTACAATCTCAAAGGCAGAATCACCATCCTAAATTTATGAAATTTAAAATAATACAAAAATATCCTTCCCATTGTACAAGGAGGTCAACAGCTAGCCATTTAGGTTCTTTGACCCACACTGTGAGGTAAATCAGTTTAAAAGTGTCTTTGATTTCCCTCTGGCCGTCTTATGAGGGTTATGCCCAAAGAGGATTTACACTGTTCTTTCCATATGTATATCAAAGACTATGCTAAGTACACACTACTTCATTTCCCCTTCTTAATAGAATAGAATAGAATAGCTTTATTGTCATGGTATATCGTACACAAAATTAAATGCCATTCTCAATACATATTATATATGTAGAATTATAAAAACAAAATACCCATCATTCACATTCTAATCACTATTGCACAACCCCTAATGCCACATCAGTGTGAAACCATATTCAATATAGTCACATATAATACTACTTACCAATAGCTATATATTTTCTAGACAAAACTGATGAAATCACTTATTACTGTCGTTAATTGCTGTCAAATCAACTTTTTGATCTGGCAGTTTACACCACTTTGTTTTCTAACCAAGTTGGGGTGGAAGCAGAGTTTTCACTGTCTAGTTAAACCGAACCTGGTTTAACCCTGCTGGACAGTCACCTTTACCTTTATCAGTTTTTGTCACTGTAGCAGTGACCTCAGAGCTCCAGAGAGCTCCTGAACATCACTTGATATCTTTGCCTATAGTAAGAAAAAACACCCATATGATTCAGAGAATGGGATGGGAAAGGAATGGAGTGATCCCGCTTCCTCAAGCCATGTGGGTGCCTTTGCAGATACCAGCAAAGGTGCTGAACAACAGCAAGAAGCTAATTCTGTCCCCTTTTCTGTGTGCCACAGAGAGCGGGGGAAACTAGGATGGCAGCCCTGTCTTATCTGAACATCAAGGCCAATTCCGAATCAGAATTGGTTCAGTTATTTACACGCACCCTTCTCTGGGCAAGGCTGCTCTGGGCAAAATCAAGTTAAGTATCTGTGCACCATGTTAGTGATGAGATTGTTTCATGTGTCATGTAAACACCTAATTCAGGGAATATTAAGCCTTAGAAGCAGTGGTAAACATTCTACCCACAAAACAGTAGGACCTGAATGATTATTTTGCCTTGGGAAAAACTAGAGGGTGAAGCTAAAAAGCCTAGAAGGCCAAGGACAGAACTACATCAGAATTTAGTTTATTGGTTGCTCAGCACTCAAGATTGACAGAATGCTTCTTGAATATCATGTTTTAACTGCATAAATAATTGAAATGTTGTCAGTCCTAACAGTATATACCTATCTCAACTAATATAGCACAGGATTCATCACAGTTAACCTCAGAAATCTCCTTTCAAAACCACTGCTCAGTTTTATAACACACGAACAAAAAAAACCCCATGATGCCTCTCTTACTTAAGAAAAAAATGTCACGATGTCTTTACCCACTCCTACCAATCCCCATTTGTACTCACACCTCCACACCAGTCATGGAGAATATCATGCCTTTGTATAATTGTTTTTCATGAGGGAGAAAAAACTAGCTTACACACATAAAAGAAATGTCATGACATTATGACAATATTACCTCTCCTACGCTCTTGCCTTCCTCCTAGAGACTAACAAGGACAAGATAATGTACCACATCCTACTCTGCATTACTAAAACAAACAAGTTAATGTATTCAGCATGCACAAAACTTGGTAGATTTGATTATTAGACCTTTTCAGTGGTTTGATTCAAACTGCAGAACTCCCTTCTACTGGAGTTTTGGTTGAAGTGACAGCACAACTTTGACCAGAATGTCCAAGGTGTTTTAATAGCTTAAAGGCAGTCATATCACATTACCATAGTAAACTTCTCTTCATCCTTAGCAAACGGATATACTATTTGTACGTTTTCTCCACAGGACAAATCACAGCATGGGCATGGGGAGATTTACAATAGGAAAAAAACGGTCTTCCTCCACTGCTATAGTTTTGACCTGGTTCAGTACCGCCCTTTGCTCCATTTTTGCCTTTTCAGGAAAACCTAGGCTAACCTGGAATGGGCAAGGTTCCTGGGATTCCCAGTGAGCAGGGCAACGGCAGACTTGGATCTCCTATAGGGCTATCATTTTTGGCTCTCAAAGGGAATGTTAAAGATTGTGACTTTCCAAATTAGTCTGAGATAATGCAAAGATGCAGTGCATTTCAAGATGGAATGGTGGATTGGATAGGAAACTGGAACTTGGTGTGGGAAACTGTTGATGTCAATATCCTCTCCCAGAGCTATAAAGGAATTTTAACACTGAAGCCTCAAATATTTTTGACATCATCGGTGTAAAGGGCTATGAACGTCTAAGGTTCCTTCAGGCAGGGGAAATCTTTTTATCCCACCCGCTGTCCCAAATTTGTAAAAAACTAATATTGACTGCCACCAATTTGGAAAGATGCAACCACCAAAGACTCAGGGAGGAGACCTTTTCCTGTGTTTTTTCTTTCTTTCTTCTTATTCACTTTAGATGGTAGCGTAACTTGGTTTAGAATATATGCGACAGAGGCTTGGATGTTGGAAGAACAATAACAAGTTTATTCAGGCACAGACTTGGTGGTTACAAAAGATGTTTCACTTAGAGGTATTCTTATCAACAGTTACAATGCTAGAATGAGATTAATCAAACTCTCTAAAGTATCACTTCTTTTACTTAAAGTAATTAAAACCTATTCCTCTGCTCCTTTCTAACTGTTACTTCAATGGATCTCTGTAAGTCCAGCTGGGATTGGTTCCCAAAGTCTGAAACTTGGACTATCCAGTGACTTCAAACTATATACTATCACAGATTCTCTGTGCCTTTCCAGGACACAGACTACATTAAATAAGTCACCAAACTTATTTAAAACCGACTCAAAATGAACAATTGAGTTTCCTTGATCCCATCAACCTGGAATAAATCTTCCCTGTGCCTCATCAGAGCACAGACTGACATTTGAACTTCCCTGGTTCTAACCACCTCAGAACCAGTCTTTCCCTGTGATTCCTCCGATCACAGACTGAGATTTGAACTTCCCTGGTTTCCCTAAACCTGGAACCAGTCTATTCCCCATGACTCTCAGATCACAGACTGAGATCTGAACTTCCCTGGTTTCCCTAAACCTGGAACCAGTCTATTCCCTGTGACTCTCAGATCACAGACTGAGATTTGAACTTCCCTGGTTTCCCTAAACCTGGAACCAGTCTATTCCCTGTGACTCTCAGATCACAGACTGAACTCTCTTCAAAACATTCCCTCCTTTTTCATCCAGCTAGCTCCGCCCTTTTCTTGCTAGCTTCGAAATAGTTACATTTCTACAGAAGCAGCTACGTTTCTATGGCAACCTGCCTCAGAATGCTGAGCTGGCTACCATCCCCCACGCACTAGTAACTCTAATACTTACCCTTTTAAAACATATACACACAATTAAACATAACATCTGTAAACCAAAATTCATACTTAATTACAATCAGCAACACTTATTAGTATTCCTTATTCCTCCTGAACACAACTGAAACGTTTAGAAAGAATGATTTCCCCAGGAACAATAAATTGTTGTAAGCTATAGCTGTAGTAATGGAAACTTTGAAATATGTGGTCTAAGTTTGACCAATCAAGTTTACAGACCAATCACATTTCTGGCTCAAGGCTACTTGCCCTGTACCATCCCTGCAGTTCCTGCCATGAATAAGAGAGGAAGGGAGAAAAAGCATCCCATTTACATACTTCTGAGAAGAATGTGGGAACAATGTGAACCCCAGCAACTATTTTTGAATATGAAAGGCACAGAAAATTGCCTCTACAGTGGTATAGGGTGATTTTGCCAGTCCTCACCTTCCTACCCAACATCTGCTTTGCTTCTTCAGGCGTTAAAACCAATAGCTGGGCTCCATACTATCCCTGCTGCCTTCACTTTGGTCCTTATGTGGGTGAAGCTAGGGGAGACACTATTACCACCATCATCTCTATCTCCATCTCCTCCTCCACTTCCCATGGCAGGGAAAGTGCTCCCAGAGGTAAATGTATTCAGGTGCTGGTGCTGTAAGGGCTGCTCACTAAGGGCCCTTCTACACAGTCATATTACCCAGAATATCAAGGCAAAAATCCTACAATATGCTTTGAACTGGATTGTCTGAGTCCACACTGACATATATTCCAGTTCAAAGCAGATAATGTGATATTTTATTCAGCTGTGTGGAAGGAGCCTAAATCTTCCTGGAGTGGCAGCAGTATTTATACTACCTACTCCTGGGACACAAGCCCTAAGACCTGCCAGTACACATTGTTTTATTACATTGCTTATATTTTAATTCTGACTAATACATTTTTGTGAAAAAATAATAATTTCCTTATTTTAATTTTAAATGTTGTCCTGATTATAACTTAAACCAAAAATAGGTTAGAAATTTAATAAATTCACGTGAAATTTGTTATTACTAATTCATAATAGAGCAAAAAATAGCAATGCTTCAAACTGAATGATATATTTTTTTAAAAAATGAGAGTAAATGCCATCAAAGTGGGGAGGAATGATTTCCCATGGCACTGCTTCCATTTATACACAAATGAAGCAGTGATTTCAGAAGCCAGAGTGAATGAATCTGATAGAGAGGAAAGACCACTCTGAAATATTTGCAGTCTCCCTTGGATTTCATTGTAGTCTGCCACACATACCCTATGGCAAGGTTCTGACATACTTGTGAGTGGGCGCCATGCCATCCAAACAGATGGGGGCAAACATAGGTTGCCACAATAGCATGAGGACATATCAAACATGGGTGCTACAGGCATAATTTATACAATAAAAAGCCACACACCATGTGGAAGCTACTTGCCTGTAATTAAAACAAACATATCACCATTAATATAAGGATCAACTATTAAAAATATTATGAAAGGACAATGATATTGTATACAGCAGGTGTGCATGACTCATGTGCAACCCACCTTAAACTCATGTGTGACCCACCCCAAGTAGTCCCCACCCATGAAGCAACTAGGATCATCCCTTTTCTGTTCCCCATCAAGTTTGATGCATGGGGGAGGAAGCTAAAAAAGCTTCCACACCAACAACAGCCAAGACTAGTGCTTCTATGCTGGTGCTTGTTCATTGGGGAAAGGTGGAAAATTCTGAAATGTTGAACAAGATTTGGGGATGAAGGTGTGATTAAACCTTCCATTGAGATTTTGGATCTGCCTGCTACCCATCATGTATGCTCATGTGTTTATATGTATATATGTATATTAGCTATTTCTCCAACCATATGTCATATTAGAGACATAAGCAAGCAATATGATTCAAGGAACAACTCACAATAGGTTGAATAATTCCAGCCACTGTGTCTAACTGAGAAAGGGCAACAAAATGTCTAATAAGAATGCCTAATCAGCATCTGTACTATTAGAATGGGTTGCCTCAAAAATGACTGTCAGTGCAGTGAAGGTTATAGCAGGAAAGCAGTCTATGAGCAGCTCATCCTTCAACTAAATTATATGTAGCTCAATATGAAGAGCTTTATAGATTCAAATGTGCCTGTGACAGATTCCCTCTCTAGGCTGCCCTGCAGTTCCAACCATTGGCCTCCTGTTACTCATCTTGCCTCTGTTCCCCTAAATATCCCTCCCTAAAATTGTCTATTTGGGTCTCAAGGCAATATGGACCAGTGGACTCATTGGGGTACGTGTAATCAGACTCTATTAAAACTTAACAGGAACAGTCAGACATTCGTAAAAAAGTAGAAGTTTATTAATATACAATTATATCAGCTTACTCCCTGAACTACTTAATCATTCACACCATCATCCCAAAGTCCAATTTAGTTCTTCCTCTTGACTATCTGTCCTGTTTCTATTATAACATTTTCTGTCTCTATGCCATCTTCCCTCTGTCTCTGCAATTCTTTTCTTATCTCTAGGCTGTCTTTACATTCTCTCTAGGCCATATATACTTTATCTGCCTTGTGCTGGAGAGACAAGCCTTAGTTTTGAATACTTTCTCTTACATAGGTCCTCCAGCACAGTATTCTCACAGTATAGTGGAAGGAGTTAGAGTGCTGATCTTCAATACAATTAAATTCATTTTTGTTTATAGTTACACCTTTTGTTATTAGTTAACAACAGGAGCTGGCTATTTACAACATTTTCACCTATATGCAGCATAGTTCTTTCCACTAGCAATCTGGCACTGTAAAAGAATTGCCAAAGTCCCTAGTTCAGGCTCTCTTATGCATCATGTATTTACCAGTAAGAACGGCATGGGCTAGGCTGAAAGAGAGAAGGATTCAATGACTGATTGCAGTCAGTGGCCTGATCATCTAAAGAACAAAAGAAAGAGGTGGCAGGACCAGAAGTTTTTTTTTTTTTTTAAAAAAGTAAAACAAAAAGAGGAGGAGGCTGTGACATCTGATACTGCTATTGAAATATGTGAAGCTTATTGCAGCTTACAGTATGATCAACTCATTTTTGCTTACAATTTTCTTCCTGGGGAGAAGGGTGGGGGTGCAATATCTCATTCTACAGTTTTATTTCACCATCTCACTCAACATCATTCAACTGTATCAACATCATTCTGGCAAAACATATGGCACAATGTGTTTTACATACTACCTGTCAAAAGCTTTCTGCTTTTGTGCACCAATTTAAAGAAATTATGTCTATCTTTTGTTCTTTAATTAAGGCCTAAAATAGTAGACTTAGCTGTTTAACTGTCAAGAACTGAATTTGTGTTTGAACACATATACTCTGTGTCCATCATCACAGCTTGTGAAGAAACCATTGGATACCAAACTAAGAAACATCGAAACTGGTTTGATGAAAATGATAACGAGATCCAATAATTAATTGATAAGAAAGGAAAAGCCTTCCAAATATGACAGAGAGACACCAACTGTGCTACTAAGAAAACGATCTATGCCAGTGCAAAATTAAGGTCCAAAGGAGGACCAGATAACTCAAGAACATCTGGTGGACAAAAAAGGCTCAAAACTTAAACACTTTGCCGATGTTCATGATGCATGGGGATTCTTTAATGCCACAAAGGTCATCTATGGACCAAGAAATGCCATATACCATCTATGCTCATCAAATGGAACCAAACTTCTGAAGGATCAAATAATCAATTGCACTACATTGGAAAGAGCACTACCACAACCTCTTTAATCGCAGATCCAACATGGCCGAAGAGGTTCTCTCACAAATCCTACACACAAGAGAACAGGGATGAGCTGGCAGCACTGCCTAATTTGGAGGAAGTCGGCAAAGCCATTAGCCAAAAAAAACAAACAAACAAACAAACAAACAAAACAATGAAGGCAGTGGACCTGATGGGATCCCTGCTGGAATCTTTAAAGAAGGTGGACCTGAGCTGACACAACAACTCCACCAGTTGGTTGAAAAGGTGTGGGCCACTAAGAAAATCCCAGCAGACTTCAAGGACACCACCATCATCACCCCCTTTCAAAAAGGGGGAAAGAACAGAATGTGGAAACTATCAAAGTATCTCCCATCTATCCTCCACTGGGGAACTCCCCAGAAGAATTTTTGCAAACCACCTTCTACCTATTTCAGAAAACATCCTTCCTGAATTCCAGAATGGCTTCTGCCCCTCCAAAGGAACAGTGGATATGTTCTTCACTGCATTACAGCTCCAAGAAAAATGCAGAAAACAAAGCCAACCTCTGTACATGGCATTCATTGACCTTGCAAAGGCATTTGACACAGTGACTCGCAGTACTCTCTGGATCATACTCCAAAAAATCGGATGCCCTGACAATTTGTGAACATCATGTGGCTCCTCCATGATGACATGATGGCAACAGTCTTGGATAGCTGGGCATGGCTCCCAAAGTGACCCATTTAAGGTGGAGTCAGATGTCAAACAGGGATGTGTTATTGCCCCATCCTTATCCTCCATCTTCATCGCTTATGCACCTTGTTGATGGGAAGCTTCCTACCGGTGTGGAAATCATATATCGCACAGATGGCAAGCTATTTAACCTCAGCAGACTGAAAGCCAAAACTAAGGCCACAACAACATCTATTATAGAACTCCAATATGCTGATGATAATGTAATATGTGTTCATTCAGAAGAAGACCTACAAGCCACTCTAAACACTTTTGCAGAAGCATATGAAAAACTTGACCTCTCACTGAATATTGAGAAAACAAGCGTGCTCTTTAAGCAGGCACCAGCTAATCCCTCTTCAGTGCCAGAAATATAGCTTAATGGCATAATGTTAGAAAATGTTGACCATTTCTGCTACCTTGGCAGCCACCTCTCCACAAAAGTCAACACTGACACTGAAATACAATACCATTTGAGCTCTGTGAGTGCAGCATTTTTCTGAATGAAGCAAAGAGTGTTTGAGGATCGGGACATTTGTAGGGAGACCAAGATGCTTGTTCATAAAGCTATTGTCCTCCCAACCCTGTTATACGCCTGCAAAGCGTGGACAATCTACAGATGGCACACTCAACTTCTGGAACAGTTTTATTAGTGCTGGCTCCAAAATATCCTGCATATCTCTTGGGAAGACAGATGGACAAATGTCAGTGTACTGGAAGAAGCAAAGACCAGCACCACTGAAGCGATGCTCCTCCACCACCAACTTCACTGGACTGGCCACATTGTCCAAATGCCCGATCACTATCTCGCAAAGCAGTTACTGTACTCCCAACTGAATAATGGAGAACAGAATGTTGGTGGACAGGAAAAGAGATTTAAAGATGGGCTTAAAGCCAATCAAAAAACTGTGGCATAGACACCGAGAACTGGGAAGCTATGGCCCTTGAATGTTCTAACTGGATGTCAGTTGCGACCAACACTGTTGTGGACTTCGAAGGGACATGAATGGAGGATGAAAGGAAGAAATGCGTCAAGAGGAAGGCATGTCAAGCCAACCCTGACTGGGACTGTCTTCCACCTGGAAATTGATGTCCTCACTGTGGAAGAACATGAGGATCAAGAACAGGTCTCTACAGTCACCTACAAAACCACCACCAAAACACATCATTTGGAAGACAATCATACTCAGACACAAGTGATTGCTGATGATGACTCTGAAGATCCTTTTTTTCTGGTTCAACTCTATGTTTTTGTGGAGGGAGGTTGTAAAGAACAGTGTGATAATAGTACAATTCTCATTCAACTGTTTTGTCAAAGATGTTCCTTCTACTGGGGTTTGGTAAGTGTTTTTTTTTTTTTGAGAGAGAGAATGGCTCCAAAAGGGACATCCTCCTCTTAGTTCCATCCTGTTCTACACAGACATTCCTATCACTCTGTAGGCTAATGAAATCAAGCAAGCATGCAAATTCCAAGTAAAAGCCATCCCTGAACAGAAGTACACCTTGGAGTCCAATCTCAACATTTCCGAAACATCTTCAGCAAAGTCTCTTACACAATATCCGTGTAACATTAAGCTGAAAATATTTTGTAATTGTTAAGACATCAACAGCAGCTGTTCAACCTCCCTCTAGGCATGAAGGAAGTCACACGCAGGTTTTATAGTCTACATGCAACAATTGTCAACTATGTGGATAAGCTTTCTGCACAGTTAATAACAAGAAAAACAGCAGATATTTTGAAAACTAATATGTGAATTGAATCAAATTTGTGCATATTTTGGCCAATGTCCTTAGACATTATTTGTGGCCAGTAATATATCTACCCTTGATAATACCTTAATAAAAAGGAGATTATTAGGTTTATACATTTACTAAGAGTAAATCACCTACATTATTTGTGCAACTACACTCCCATATCTATATTAAAAGGGGAGAAATGCTGTTTTAGGGACAGGAAGCAGAGTAATTCCACTAGAGTTGCAGACAGCCAACTATTTTGATTTTTTTTCTTGCTCCTAGTTGACACTCAGCTGTAGCATTCCATCTGGGGAATAGAAGTGAAGCACAGCCATTGTACCAGGTCCTGATAGAAAAAGAGCTAGCATGGTATAGTGGTTTGAGCCTTGACTATAACTCTGGAAACCAAAGTTCAAATTCCTGCTCAGCTATGGAAACCCACTCTCTCAGTCACATTCTCTCAGCCTCAGGGGCAGGCACGGGCTACCCCCTTCCGAACAAATCTTGCAAAGAAAACCCTATGATAAATTCACCTTAGGGTTGCCATAAATGAATTGAAGGTATTCAACAACTTGCTAAACTACTTCCATTCAAGTTGGCTCTTTAAAAAAAAAACAACTTCGTAAGTTTCAGAATAAAAAGCTGGGCTTTTAGGGTTTTTTTTCATATTTGTCCTTTTTAGTAAAGCCTCTGGGTAATGTACCAGGATGTAGCTCCTCATTGCACCAGAGTTTCTCTCGTGTCAAATTACAGGTTTTAAAAGGCAGTTTTCATCAGGACAGCAGAATGGAGAGAAGGGGTTAAAAGAAATAACCTCCTCATATACCAAAATGCCACTATGACCAATTGCAGCTTTTCTTAATAGGAAATGTCTAAAAGAGAATAATCCAAATAGGAGTGATGCATTTAGGTTGCAAACCTACCTACCCTTACTAACACATAAACTCTGTTGAACTAAGTAAAAATTATTTCTCACCGCACACAATGGTTCATTGTATTAGTGTTTCATGTAGTCTCTCTCTACAACTAAATACTAGAGATGTGAGTGAAAAATTTTCCTTTGTTTCCTTCATGCTATTGTTTCTTTTTGACCGTTTGTCTACAAAAACAAATTATGACATTTTCGTAGGAAACGAGAGGCAACACGAAAACGAAAGTCACATAGTCGTCATGCTTACTTTCGTTTTCCTTTTGTTTCTGCCCCATAACAATAAGCAGGTACTGACAGAGGGCTGCTTTCCCATTACAACTGATGTGTACCAATGGGTATTGATATAATAATAATAATAATAATAATAATAATAATAATAATAATAATAAATTAAGAACAATAGCTAGCTACTCTGGGAATCTAAGTAAGCTGAGCCTGGGAGAGGAAAGCCTCCGAATTACATCTGATGTATGGAAATGTGTGTTAATAATAATAATATTATTAATAACAATAGTATTATGGGGAAGATCCAAACGGTTTAAAAACTGGTGGGCTAAAATGGATTGAAATGCCCTCTGTGTGTGGTGATTTTCATCCTTCTATCCAAAAACCGAGGTGGGGGGGGGGGGGAGGGGAATGAGCCTCAGAAGCCCTCCCATTGCCACCAATGGCACAAAAATTTTCATGCTTTTCATTAGCCAGATGAAAATTCCACACAAAAGCACAACACTACTAAATACATCTTTTTATTTAAGCAAGAAATTGTTCATCCTGTAAGAAGTACTCATTATAGAAATGTAGAAGCTCTCCCACAAGTTCTTAAGCAATTTCTTATGGAACAACTTTAACCATTACTTTTGATTTTAGTCCTTCAAATCCAAGTTAATGGTTTGACATAAGTAGCTCAGGAGAATGTAATCCTATCATTTTGGATAATTGCTGAAACAATTCTGATATGGGTTTTGCACAATAAATCCCTGAGAATATCAATACTATTAACACATATACTGATATTAGATTATGTCTGCTTTTCCTAATGATGAATTGTAATGTTATAGTGGAAAATTAACAGAAGTAGTACAGTACAGTCTCACTTATCCAAGACTCGCTTATCCAATGTTCTGGATTATCCAATGCATTTTTGAAGTCAATGTTCTCAATACATCGTGATATTTCGGTGCTAAATTCGTAAATACAGTAATTACTACATAGCATTACTGTGTATTGAACTACTTTTTCTGTCAAATTTGTTGTATAACATGATGTTTTGGTGCTTAATTTGTATAATCATAACCTAATTTGATGTTTAATAGGCTTTTCCTTAATCTCTCCTCATTATCCAACATATTCGCTTATCCAACATTCTGCCAGCCCGTTTACGTTGGATAAGCGAGACTCTGCTGTATATGACTGCTTTTCAATTAGAGAAAACCTTGCCATGTTAATAAGGAAAAGCTGATTATTGGTTTCAAAATAATAGAGCATAATAAAAGAAAAATAATAATGGTAAAAATGTTTAGCAAAATGATAATTCACATATTATTATAAGCAGTTCTACATAGCTACAACAATATCTAGCAGAGCAAATCCTATTCACCTTCGCAGAAATGTAAATCAATAAGATTGACTCCATAAGAGCTATGTTTAAGGTTGAAACTAATATGAAAATACTATGAAAGATCAAAAGAAGAGGCAGTGACGAATAAATGTATTAGTATATATTAATTATTATGCATTGAGATAAGCATCAAGAATAACATATAGCCTTAGCTATTTTTATTGCCATGAAAGGATCTCTGCATTCTTAACTAAATAAGAAATACAACATAAATAAAACATGCAATTTTGTAGAATTAAGCAAAATTATCTTCTCCCTTGATTTGAATAATCTCTCTTGCATATGCATTTTCAAATTTGTAATAGAGGAAAAAAAAACACCTTTAATACTCTGGCAAACAGTATTGATAAGTTTGCAGAAGTTTTTAAATGGTGAGCACGAGAGGGAATTAATGAGTACCTCAACACAAATGAATAAAGGTACTGTCCAGGTTCTAATGGTTATGACCAAAAAGAGAGGGTGAGAGAAGGCTTTTATGTCTAATGGTAGGTTTAATGATAGATTTAAGCCAAGCTGCTCCATATCTTTATATTTAAGCTAGGCCTGGTTTATAGGGAATCATGGACAGAAACCTTGATATATCTTCATGTTTACATGGAGATGTCCCTTGGAGTATATCTATATTCTAGAATTAATTCACTTTGACACCACTTTAGCTGCAATGGCTCATTACTATTGAATCATGGGAGTTGTAGTTTGGCAAGGCACCAACAGCCTCTGCAGAGAAGGATAAATGCCACGTAAAAGTACAATTCCATAGTATTGAGCTTTGGCAGTCAAAGTGATGCCAAGTCACATTAATTCTACAGTACAGATGGAACTTGAGTATCACTTTGAGATCACTTTAGCTATGGGAAGAAGTATAGAAAGCAATGAGATGATGGCAATGACAATAATAATAATAATCATCATCATCATCATCATCTTTATTTATACCCCGTCACCATCTCCCCAACGGGGACTCGGGGCGGCTTACATGGGGCCATGCCCAGAACAATACAATATAAAACAACAAATCATAACGCATTAAACAATACAATAAAAGAAAATATACAATGATATATGACAATGATAGTTCATGTACATGCAAAATCTACTTTGATAACCTGGTTTCTCAGTGCTACTCCTCTGACACATATAATCACATGAAGAAAAATGCAGCCAATTTACATATGGATCCTATATTTTGAATTAGATGTACTGGTGTGACTACTAACAGAATTCCAGTGCTTTCAATGTCTGAAGGAATGCAATTTAAACTGGTATTTTAGAAGACTGTGATCTCAGCCGCTATTTCTCATAATCACACACCGAAGCTTAACTCAAATGGTGCACTGGAGTTTTTCCCATTCTTATTGCTCCATACAGAACTGCTTCATCTGCATGCTTTCTCACACACATTTGCCTGTCATAAGGCTGTTATAGATGCACAATTTTTTAAATACTGATCTTTCCAAACAAACACCTCTTTATTCAAAGGCATTGTAAAAATGCCCTTTGTTACTTTTTTTTTTTAAACAAACATTTAAATTAACACAGTTAATATCATTAATAAGGCAATACTTGTTCCTGCAGGTGGGAAAAACAGATGTTTGCATTTTGACTCAGAGAACAACATAGCTGAGAGCCTGTAATAAAACTCCAACTGTGAAAACAGCATCTCACAATCAGATATCTAAATGGAGTCAAGGCCTTCTATTGCAAATAAGATTGAAAGACTTATTTTTCTGCAACAGAAATTAAATATGCTCAAATAATCAGTAGTGACACATTTCAGTGGCTAGAGATGGCTCCTTTATAAGTGTGGTGCCTAAACTCTGGAACACTTTACTAGTATCGATCAAGGCAACCCCCACCTTTCAGTCCTTTAGGAAGAATCTCAAAACCTTTTGTGTGAAAAAGCTTTTAGCTAATGTTGACAGCAGCCTGGAACTGCATTTTAATCATTTTAACTATTTCTATTATTTTAATCCCTTGGGAATTTTACTGGTTCATTATTTAATGATAACTTTATGTCTATTAGGTTGGTAGGGGATTTATTTGATGGTCTTTTATTTGATGGTTATTTTATATTTGTGTGTAATTACTGCTGTAAACTGCCTTGGATCTTTGGAGAAAGGTGGTATAGAAATGATCCAATTATTATTATTATTATTATTATTATTATTATTATTATTATTATTATTATTATTATTATTATTAACAATAATAACAACAACAATAATAGAATTTATAAGCCAGCTGGCATTGCCCCCCCCCCTCTGATGTGCGATGGGAAGTTTCTGCCAATTGTGAGAGAAATAAGGTTGAAAACTGTGAAAGCCATCCACTTTATGGTTACCAGCCTCTTCCCAGTAAACTTAAATCAAGGAAAAGTTTCATGAGAACCACCAGTCTTCCAAATGTTCTTCCAGCAACAGAAAGAATATCCCTGTGGGCGGCAAAATCAGGCAATTCCAACTGGATTTACGAAGGCCCTACGAAGGTCTTCCTCTGATGGGCAACTTGGAAGTCCATGAACAGACTCAGAAGTGGAGTTGGCAGATCAAAAGACAATCTGGCAAAATGGCACTACCTAGAAGAATCCTCTGCCTTGTGCAATTATGGAGCAAAACAAACAACTCAAAATTTGTATGTTTGCCCACAATGCCCTGCCTCATGCAGAGGAAGAAATATTTAAAACTACAGACAATGCAGTCACTGTTGCCCGTTTTTGGTCTAAAATTAATTAGCTGCTTGTGCTCCCTTTATTTTATCAGTTTTATACTTATTTATTTATGCAATGCTTTTAACACAGGATGGTAAAACATCTGGGCACCCCTTGGGCAATGTCCTTGCAGACGGCCAATTTTCTCACACCAGAAGTGACTTGCGGTTTCTCAAGTTGCTCCTGACATTAAAAAAACTTTCCACATATATCATCAGCTTAATTCACCTGCTCCAAACTGAACTCAAAGTGCAAAAGTAGAGGACAGAAAAGGGCAGAATTTTCCATTCCCTGTAAAAATTCAGGCAAAAGTAGAAAGCTGCAGCATCTCATTATAAGAACACCTCATGTGTTATTAGGGACGTGTGCAATAGCAGAAATCTGTTCTGTTTGTAGTTCCTTTTTTGGATGCTCCCCTCCCCCATTCTGTTTGTGGGAAAGTTCAGGAGATTTGGGAGGGATGGGTGGGTTTGATCTGTAACTCAAAATACAGAGTTCCGTTTTGTTCTGGGAAGATTTGGTCTATTGGCACCAATGAGGAAATGTTTATGGTTATCAGGAGAAACTTGCCACACTTGTAGGACACGTTTACAATTGCAAGCCTGCCAATTTCAAATAATTTCACTGATCTACTGATTTTTGGGAATTTTAAAAGGTTTTTTTTACCAAAAATAAAAACCTGCAACAGGGATTTCTGGGATTTGAAGTCCAAAACAGCACATGCCACAAGGGGGGGGGGGGAATGGACAGAACCAGCCCTTTGATTGACTGAGAAACATGATACAGCCTTTGTGGCTATGCTCGTCACTCAGCGCCATCGCCCACATCACAGAGAGACTGCTGCTTGTGCTTGCAAAATAAACAAATGGTCAGAATACTAATGATGAAAAATAAGTCTGAATTGATTAATCTTTCCTAAATTCTTAGCTGAAAGATTAGGCGGTCTATTTTTTGTTCCTTCTTGGTCTTTTTATCAGCAGCTCGATTGCTGGATATCCGAAATTATCTGAAATCCGAATCAACCAACGGAATTTCTCACAATCCTAGTTCTTATTCATTAATAACCTTTATTATCTTGATCACACTGATGTTGCCTGGATACAAATATTGCCATTTTCATCTGTGAAATGTTGAAGTGTATGGGCTTCTTTATACTACTTTGAAACTTTGTATTCCATTAATACTCAAAACAAAAATATGCTTAAATATAAAGAATGATTTTAAGAAAATTAAAACTGGAAAAGTAACAAATTAAAATAACAGATTCACAGAAAAATAAAAATAGTTATCTAGCAATGGTAGCTGGGACAATTAAATAGGGATTTTTCTTCTGTGTTTTATATTGGCAACTGAAACTGTGATAGATTTGCCTTAGAATTGTCAGAAATTTCAAACAACTTCAATTTCAGTTTCAATTTCAAAAACAAAAATATCAATTTTTTAACAAAACGGAAGTAAACCCAAGGGTGCTTCTGTTTTTGTTTTGTTTTTTTGCTTCAGTTTTTGCACTTTTGTGCTGCCCCAAAACAGACAAATTATCTTCAGATTTGCTGAAATTGCTCACCATTGCACTACAGTAATACCTTATATTAGGTGAAGGAAAACATTGGCACTAGCACTACCACACTCTTTAACGTTCAGTTACTAAATGCACAGATGACATATATAAATTGTAAAAATGACATACGCCAAGAGGCAAGAGATCCCATTGTTGATTTCAATTTATCTTACAACTCAAGCATTGCAATTATTTAGTCTATAACATGAACATTTCTAGGAATGTGTGTATGTAATATCTACTTTTATTGAAAAACATAATCACCAAACACAATTCTATAGAAAATCAAAATGCTAATAAAATAGGGTTTGGCATAGTGAAATGTTTCAGAGAATAGGAAAAAAATGTAGAAAGCAGAATAATGGTAATGCATTTCAGGTATACAGTTGAACAATTAAATCAAATGAAATTGCAATTTCCTTAGGGGAAAGCCTCTCATCCAATGGGTGACCGCAAACTTGTTTTGCATGACTACAATCCTTTTCTTTTCTTCTTTAGTTCAATTAAGTACAATCAATTTCAACAGGCCTCAAGAAATGCTTCATTTCCTCTTGGTTATGCCCAAAGGAACAGAAATCCATATAGTTATGAACTGGATAGTCAATTTAAATTCATTTACATGCACCTGAATGGTGAATCATGAAATACACTTTGATTTTCTAAAGGAATATCTGAAGAAATGTTAAAGTCTTCATCCTCCTATCTCATTCCCCCAGGGAACCTGTTGACAAGCATTGAAGAATTTCCTGTTGGTTAATAGTATTTACTGGTGACAAGATTTAGAAATTAAAAACATTCTTCATTGTTTTTGTTTTTGTTTTTCAGACAGGCATTGCTTCCCTCATATTTGGAATTCTCCAGTGACAGCAGGACAACAGAAAAAGTAAGCTTAGTCTCCCTTGAAAATGAGTTCCATAGAGAGAGTACTAAGAAAATCCTTGTGATGCATTTTGGTTCTAAACAATGAAGAAACAAATTATCCTAAATGTTGTTTTCACAAAAATATTAAAAAACAAGCTTTCATAAATATTAGAGAATCCAAAATAGGTCTTTTGTGGACAGATCTCAAATTGATCTTTACAGTCACTTACGGATCCACTGCCATGATAATCATAAAGAAAACTGTATCATGCAGCATCACAAAAACTGAATTACACCTAATACACTTCCAAATGGAGTTCTCGGTGGCAATGAATGGCATTTAAAGCTAAGAGCAGCTTAGTATTTCAACCTTAATGCTTCAGGGAATATTCTTCATTCTGTCCAAGTAGTGTGATCTGCTGAGGAGACAATGCTCAAACCACAATATCATGCTGGCTGTTAATAGATTGGGCAAAACCAGTATCAGTCTTATCATTAATAGACTTGTTCAAATGAATTTACTTGATAGTTATATAGCTATTAATTCTCCTAATTTCAATGGATTGGCTCTCAGGAAGCCAAGTCCAGCCTTGGGAATCACCTGAAACAGTCATTCTGACATGGAATGCTGGCGGGGTGGGGGGGGGGAGGGTGGGGGGGGGGAGATACTGAGACAACAGCCATCTGGTTCAAGCTTATTTTGAGAAATGAAAAAGAACAGAAAGGTGTGTGTGTGTTGGAGATATATAACATGGGTTGTAGAGTGGTTGGGAGAACTGGCTTTCTTAAAATATGGTAAGAAAGACAAATAAAGACTTGGTTTCCAGTGATCTTCATTCTGAGTGTGTCTTACTTCCGAACCTTCTAGGTTCTGACATTGGCTCTAAATTGCATCTTGGATTTCTTGGATTTATCTTTAATGAGTCAACATAGGAGATGGTCTTCTCTGTAGTGGTACACTGGTTGTGAAAGGCAATCCCCTAAGGGGCTTGTCATATTGGCAACACTGAAATGTCTAGTTAAAACTTAGCATTTCACCCAAACTCTTCTGCCCCAGTAATTTTCTTTTTTGGGGCTCGTTGTATTATGCTATCTTTGAATCCTATTTTGTTTGATACTGTTTTACTTGTGTTCTTTGGGGGGAGGGTTGACATTTTTATAAAAGTTTTAAAATTTAAATTGATTTAAAATTTATTTTATTGTGTATGCTCTCTCATTTCTAAATAGATGTATTTGATACCAAGGAGATAAAACCATTGATGATGAATATTTATGGAGTGTGCTTAATATTATGATTTGTTTGAAAATAATTGCATTTTACATTGTGGTCTTGGTGTGGATTTTTTTCACTGAAAAGTACTCTGTGTTATAATATGGAAATAACAACAAATTCCATCAGCCATCTGGATAGCTATTGAAGAACTTTTTGTAACAAACATGCCAAGAACAATGCAGATGTTTGGTCTTATTTGCATTTTGGGACCTATTGAAAGAAATGAAGAAACTTGAGGAAAAGAATGGTAGCCAACAGAGTCATGACTCTTTATCTAGAAAATTAACACTAGGTGATATATTTTCTAAAATATATTTGGAGCAAATCATTCTCCTCCTTCATAATAATAAATCTCCTGTCATAATAATAAACAATATATACATTTGGGAATAAAATGTGTACATTCTAGCCACAGCTGGGCAATCTTTCAAATGGAAGTATTAAGCATGTTATTGGAGCTCTCCCACTCAGTGTTTAAGGTATTACTTAATAAGTTGGGCCCTAGATATTTTTCAGACAAAGCTCAGGATGAAAACACCAGTCCGGTCCATGTATAGAAATGCATTGTGCTGGCAGCTTCTACTTCAAAACTTGCAATGGGAAAGCATCCACTGCATCACCTGAGTCAGCAGGCTAGATAAATGGGTTCAGGACAGGTTGAACATACAGAATTCTGTATTCCAGAAGAGATAGATAGATGATAGACAGACAGATAGATTGGATGAATTATCTTGCCTTTCTTTCAGCATGGGACTTAAGGCAACTTACAACAAGGATGAAATACAATACAGCTAACAATGATGAGTGTTAAATTATCATTTTAAAAACTAGTATATGAAACCACAATTAATTTAAAAAATATAAAATCATTCTAAAACATATCAACAAAGATAAAAATATAGAACACTCTATACAACCTATTATATGTCAAATACCTGTGTATATAAAATAGAGAGAAGACAAGAGAGGGGAATGTAACCTTTTAGATAGTTTGAATCTAAGAGGTACAGTATAGGGCTTTATAAGTCATAACCTATAACTCAATAATGGAATTATATATTCCCTATAGTGAGCTCAAGTAACTACAGGGCCCCTGCATTTTGTGTCTGCTGAAATGTCTGAACATTTTTTGGAGGCAGCCCCATGTTGTATTATAGTAATCTAAGTAATCAAGGAGTTTGTAACCATAGCCATATCTAAGATTTCCTGGAATGGAATAGCTAGTACCTGAAGTGCAGATAGAAGGATGCCACTGAAAATTCTCCGAACAAAATATCCACCAGAGCCCTGAATGCCAATACAGCTCATTTTCCTTGATTGGAAGGAGGGGTTTAACACTGTATGGGGATTAATCTTAAATTGTAAGCAAGCAACCACCAGAGCAGGGTGGTGAAGCAGTTTGAGTGTTGGACTAAGAATGTCATCCCACCTTAACTTTCCCCCGTTTTCTTATCGTCTTTATACACTGGCAAAATGGAGGCCATCCCATGATGCACAGCCACTTCCCATGGCTTCCCGTCGGAATCCATTTTGCCAATGCATGAGGGCAGTAAGAAGACTCAATTTTCAGCAGCCAGGTGTTCCCCAACTCCAGACTGAAGAAAGTGGTGGAAAGAGAAGACAAGCTTGAAGAAGACGGAAACATTGCGGGATGGCTGGCCATCCCTGAAGACAGACCTTGCTGGGGTAGGTTGGGTCCCCACTCTTGAGGATACTTACCACTGCTTTCTTCCGCTTTCTCCCCTTCCCTCCCACTCATGAGATAACATTGCAGGACTCTAGAGACCAGGGTTCAAAACCCAACTCAGCCATGGAAAGCCATTGAGTCACACTTTCTCAGTCCTAAAGAAGGGCAAAACCTATCTCAACAAATCTTGCCAAGAAAACGCTGTGATTGGTTCACTGAAGAATCACCATAAGATGGAAATGATTTGAAATCACATGATGATGAAAACAATCAGCAGTAAGGAAGTGTATGCTGTACCATATAGGTAACTCACGAGAAGGAGAAAGGTGCTTAAATAGAGTGGAAACTTGTTTCACAAAAGGTTTATATAAGACACTAATGCTCCAGGCAGGCATGTAGCCGGGGGGAGGGGGGCTTGAGGGGCTTCACCCCCCCCCTGAAATTCTCAGGGTGGTCCACGAGAAGGCCTTACATTTATTATTTAAACTGTTATGTTTATTCATATCATGATCTGATCACCATGCTCAATATATCCCATATGCATGAGGGTATTGGGATAACGATACAAAAGTTTTGCTAGGGTAGATCCTCTCTCACTCAGACTCAGCCCCCCCCCCCCCAATCAAAATCCTGGCTATGGGGCCTGGCTCCAGGTGTACAAAGATTTATATAGCTGTAAGTCAGCTGAATATACAGAAAATGCATTAGAAGTCTCCCAGGCTAAAGCTACCTTGCAAAGATGCTTTACTGTCTAAAGCGATTTTTAATCATAGAGAAATCCTAACCAGAACTATTATTATTGGATTACAATCTATTTTTATTTGTTTTGTGGTGATGATTCCCAGCAATCCTAAATTGAAGGATGTGTGAAGGGGAAGAAGGGAGGATGGAAATCCATTTATCTTATCTTTGAAAGTCAAACACTGAATGCTACTTCCAAGTGCTGGTGCAATTCAACATGCTGAAGATGATCTATAAAGCCAAGGCTACTTGAAGGACCACATTCTCCCTTATGAGCCCATTAGAGCTCTTCTGGAGAGGGTCTTCTTTTCGTCCAGCCAATTTCTCAGCCTTTTTTAAGGGGAAAAGGGATTAGGGTGTTTTTTATTCCTCTTCCCAGATTTTGAACTACCTCCCTAGGAAGACCAGGATGACCCCATCCTTGCTTTCCTTGTGCCAGCAAGTTAAATTAATTTTATGCCATCAGGCTTTTAAAAATAGTTGGGTATGAACTTTAATACTGTGCAGTGCTGTTTTAAGATTTGCATGTAGTCTTTAAGTAGATTTTAATGTTTTTAACTTTATAAAAAAGTAATTGTTTTTGAAATAATTTTATAATTTTATATTTATACTTTTACCAAAGGTTTATATAGCTTTAATTTGTATTGATTTAAAATAGCTGTTATCTGCTTTAATTCTCGTTATTACAAAAATGGCAGATTTTAAAAGAGTAAAATAATAATTATAATAATATTTCCTACACTTCATCTTAAAGCTGGAGTCCACGATGGTGCAATGGGTTAAACCCTTGTGCCAGCAGGACTCCTGACCAACAGGTCGGCAGTTCAAATCCAGGGTGAGCAGGTGAGCTCCCACTGTCAGCTCTAGCTCCCCATGTGGGGACATGAGAGAAGCCTACCACAAGGATGGTAAAACATCAAACATCCGGGCGTCCCCTGGGAAATGTTGTTGCAGACAGCCAATTCTTTCACACCAGAAGTGACTTGCAGTTTCTCAAGTCACTCCTGACACGGGAAAAAACCCCTAAATGCTGTGATCATTGCAAACTTTATGGCAGATGTAAAAATTGTGCAGTCTTCTAGATATTATTGGACTCAAACTCCCTGAAACCCTTGCCATCTAATAGTAAAGAATGCTGGGAGTTGCGATTTATAACAAAAGACCCACATTCTTATCCCTTCTTTAGAGTTTCATCCCTAAGGCAACCTTTTTTTCTCCCTGCTCTCATTCTATTTTCTTTAACATGCTGCCTGGTTAGGAACTGTCAAAAGCTGATGTATATTGAACATTACAGTATTGATTCCTTCAACTGAACTCTTTAATTTGGTTTCATCTACACCAAGGCAACACAAGTAGATTGGTGACATTTTGATTGGTTCCAATATAGATATATCTCTACTTTGGGGATTTTTAAAAATTTATCAAAAATATTTTAAATACATCAGAAAGGATCCCTTTCCTTTTTGCAAGACATGAAGAGTACCAACATCCTTTTGCAGCACAAAGGGTGGAAGTGTAGCGTTAATGTTTCAAGCAGGCCCTGGACCTCATTTTTGTGATCCACAAAGTCTCCTGCCAGTACGGTGGACATGGTTATATTAACTGGGAGATTCTGGGAGTTGAAATTCAAAAATCAGAAAACCTTTCAAAGTCTATAATTCACCGTACAAGTTTGCTTTTTTCTCATTCTCTAGGTAGGTTACCTGCCTTTTTAACAGCCATACACATTCATCTATACATTAGTTTTTGCTCTTGGTAATAAAACACAAGGTGCTTTTTCTTCATTTTTTACAAAAGACACAAAAAACTATTCCTGAGCTTGAGAGAGTGGAGATTCCTTGCTAATATCATAGACAAAAGTACTGAGCTACCATAGTTCAAGAATCCTTTCCTCCCAGAAATGACATTATCATTGGAGGCTTCCTAGAGCAATTAAGCCATTAAGAAAAAGCCTACTATGCCCCATGCAGCTTGGATTTGAGGGGCTTGTGTGGGGGGGGGGGGGATAAACTAATATAGAGATCAGGGTTGCAAGAAATGGGGAAATAGTCATTTCCATCCCTCAGTTCAGGGGTGGAGATGTGGGGCAGTTCTTTAAGTCAAGAAGGGGTGACATCAACATTACTATCAGTAACATGCAGCAAGGCACATCGGTAGAATCAGGTCATATAACTGTAATGAACACTGCAGAATGGAAAGAAATGAAATAATGCAGGATGTTCCTTTTTTAAAGTAACTTTCTGAGAAAACCACATTAACATCCAGCCCAAGTGGATTTTTACTACAATTTACTACATTGTGATTGCTGGTTGTGTATTCCTGAATAACTAGGGTTGGATTGGATAGTCCTTATGTTCCCCAACTCCAGATCGAAGAAAGTGGTGGAAAGAGGAGGAAAGCTGGAAGAAGACAGGGAAACATTGTGGGATAGCTAGCCATCCCTGAAAACAGACCTTGTTGGGATAGGTTGGATCCCCACTCTTAAGGATACTTACCCCCGCTTTCTTCCGCTTTCTCCCCTTCCCTCCCACCCATGAGATAACGTCGCAGGACACTGGAGACCAGGGTTCAAAACCCAACTCAGCCATTGAAAGCCATCTATGATTCTGTGTAGAATATTTCAAAACAACTACTGCACAATTTTATAATTGTCAGTGAAACACTACATTCAAGGGAGGTGTACTGAAATCCTGACGTATAGCATTGTACATTTTATTGGACCTCAAAATGAATTATTATCTCTTGGTATCTGAAATGACAAACTCACCCAGCTTTTTTTCCTAAGGATGCAACTCTCATCCATATTAGTTCAGCATTCTATCAGATTTAAATTATTTAAACTACCAGACATACCTAATAGCTATCATCACTGTTTTAATACTCTCTTCTGCAGGAGTCCTCTAATTAAAATATCTTGGCTTAATTGATATTTTGGCATTAAGGTATAGCAATGATATGTTGTAAACCATATTACACCTATTTGCAACAGAAGAAAAATCAATATACTGTCCACATATCAAAAGCAGACAATCAAAGTCCCATATAACTACTTTATCTTATTACTGGTAACAATACACACATAATTTATATTATGCATAAGGAAAGAGATCTGGATGGGACAAGAAGAAATTACTATCAAAGTGCATCTGTGATAACCCATTTTGGAATTATTAAGAAGAGTTAGGTGTTAACTTTGTTTTTATTTGTTTGTTTATTTATAAGCTTTTATCTAATAGTTTTTATTTTATTGATGTTCATATTATCACTGGAATGTGATTTGTAGTTTAAAATTCAGATACATTCTGTCCTCAGGGCAGATAACCTAAAATTAGTTTATAACGCTTTAAAATGATATAACATAAATGAAATTAATATTGTAGAGTTGGAAAAGATGCAAACCATTGGGAAACTGAAGCATGCTTTCTAAAAGGAAATGTTACTTACGTTTAAGGATTTTTAGTTTAAAAAGGAGAAAAGTGGATGAAGGGAAACAAGATAGAGGTGTATAAAATATATATTACGTAACTTCTAAATATTACTTTCCCTTTTCTCTAATCTTTTTCCCTGAAGCTCGTTTTCCATGGAACAGTGAAGGGGTCAAACTGGGAATGGGTTACTTGTAGTCTTTCAACGGTCTAGATTAGAGATCGAGAATCTATAACCTTCCA
Organism: Anolis carolinensis; assembly: GCF_035594765.1. Taxonomy (NCBI): domain Eukaryota; kingdom Metazoa; phylum Chordata; class Lepidosauria; order Squamata; family Anolidae; genus Anolis; species Anolis carolinensis. The sequence continues at coordinate 158,522,926 of NC_085845.1, forward strand.
TACATCATCAAATTACATCTACTATGAGCCCTAGCCAGCACAGCTCAAGATGATGGATCATAAACATTTCAGTCTGAGAACATCTGGAAGACTATATATTTTCCATTGCTGGTCTGGAGCTCTCCCACTTAATACAGTATTAACAGTGGTGATAACTCCAGAGGGAATCAGTCTGCCAACTAGACGGACCCCTGTGGCTTGCTTTCTGACTGCATATCCCTGTGAACTGCTAAGAAAGTCAACAATGTCAAATCAAACTGAATTATTCAATGACTGTGAATACCCTGAAAATGTCAGTAGTAGCTTGTTATTCTGGCTGCTTACTAGTTCTTACTCTGAGACAGGAACACATGGCCATCCAGATGTTGTTGAAATCCAGCCCCTATTAACTCCCTTGGCCAGGGATAAGAGATGATGGGAATAGTTACTTAGAAACACCACGGGAGCTGACGTTTTCCCATTCTTGTTTTATTGTTTTCCTCTTTTGGCTTGCTTAAAACTTTGTGTAAGCAGTATATTTCACAATCCTCTTTCATACTAGCGGTGCCTCACATTTTATGTCTGCTGAATTTTATGAAATGAAAAAGGCCATGCCAATTTAAAATGTGCCACTATCTCTTTTGTCAATTTCTTCAGCATGAAACATTGCCAGATCTTTAAAATGTCTACACAAAAAAACCCTGCAACACGTATACCGGTATATGTTTTTAAATAATGCCTGAAATTGAGTAGTGTTCTAGCTGAAACTGAGCAAAAAGCTAATCTCATTGTTGTTGCCTTTAGATAAATAGGAATCAAATCAGTACTGAACTTTGTTTGTTTCTAAACCATTTGAAATATTCAACACTCTCAAAAACTTATGTATTGTGTGTATTTGACTTTAGCAATTTTTGAGATCAATTTGGCCTGAAATCCTATTACAAGCATGTTTAACCATTTCTTGTTCCACTACAGTCATATGAATGGCAAGAAATGAACATTGAAAATGTTCTTTGTAAATATTAGTGATATGTAAATATTATTGTTCAAATGGGGAGTGTTGGAGGATGGAAGACAAGCATTATTATGTAAGCAGAGATGCATTTATTTAATAAAAATACCCAAACTAGCTACGTAGATTTGCAAACTGAAATCCTAGTCAATCTGTCATCATCCCAGCATGTAAATCCTTCATTGATCTCTTTTTTCAGCCACTAGTAAGAGCTTCTAGGAGGCACTTTTTAAACTTATAGAGCCTTAAACAAATTGGAGGCAAAATATTATACAATTATTAGTCTGAAATCTGATCTCTGTAGACTTTATTTCATGAAACCAGGTTTCTAGTAATTTTAAATGTACAATACTAGCCCTGTCTTGTCTTTTAGAAAGATTGTGGTCCTCATAGTTTAATGGTTTCACATTGTTTTAGGACTTCATCACATTAAGCAACACAGGGGAAAGCAGGGGCATCCGTGGGACAGTAGGGAAAATACAGCGGACAGCAGAGAAAATTGTCTACCTGTGCCACACATCATCTGCATCACCCCCTTTCCCCATCCCATGGGGGGGGGGGGAGTATTGCCACCTGGCTTCCCCCCGTGCTTTCCCCAGCTTTTCTTATGAATACACGGGAAGCCTCCCATGTTCTCTGGGTTCCATCCTATGATGCTTGCAGGACAAAGCCAGGATGAATCCAGGACAGATCTAGGATGGAGCCTGCCGAAAATAGCCCTGCATCATGTGATGGGCTCCAGCAGGCTTCATCCTGGCTCCGTTCTGCAAGTGTCCTAGGACACAGCCGAAGGTGAGGTCCTAAAAGTTCTAAATCGTACGTTGCATGTGTGGCTTTTTGTCTGCTGAGAGACAAGAAAGAATAATCCAGTGGGTTAATAAACAAATAAATCAGCTTGATCGGGAGCTTAATTAAGAGTTTAAACTAGGACAACCCCTTCACTAAACCACTGAATCATTTGCTACTATTCCACATTTCTGTCAGGATAGTAATACTGAAATCACTAGGGATAATAAGAAATATTGGGCAAGGAAATCACTGCAGAAACACCAAAGAGGAATATTTCTTTTTACCATTTCAGTAGTTCCCAGGGAGGTTCTGTCACAAACTGGTATGTTTCCTTTACTAATAAATACAACAAGTTGTAATCATTCTTGTTGGCTCATAACATAGAAATACTTCAAGACAGTGCAATCTGATTGGCAACAACAATCCCTTTACACTCTTAAAACAATCAAAATTGTGTTTTTTCTGTGTTCTGCAGAAAAATGTAGTCTTTCTTGGGTTGCTCAGAAAGCTAAGAATAATGCCTAGTTCCATATATCCAGAAAATCACTGTAATAATATCCTCAGGATCTTTCCACATTGTAATAAATAGCATCATGCAGTGCACAGCAGTTAATTCCTTTTTCACTATAAATAAAGCGGAGGAAAGATAGAAGATTTTTATCTGGAAAACTGACAAATGAATGCCTATTAAAATGGCCAAAGAAATAGGGTGAAATACAATGAATACATGTGCACGCAAATTAGGAAAGGGAAAGAGAGAGAAAGCGAGTCTTTCCAAAAGAACTCAATTAGATTTACAGATATTAATGGACCAGGTCAGTTGCAGCCTGAAGAAAAAAACCACTCAAATTTGCAATGGCCTAGAGTTCATTAACCATGAATGCTCTCATGGAAGCTCTTTGGACTACATACTAAAAAACGACTTTATACTATCTGGCAGTTTTCTTCTATTTTGTAGAGCATCTGACAGAGTTTGCCCTAGGTTTTGTAGGACCCAGTGAGATGTGAACTGCCTCAGGCAGACATTTGTAGCTCATGCACTTGATCAGTGCGGTGAGGAGAGGCAATCATGTTTAGAAGCTGGGCATTGCTCACTACAAACATCTGTAACAGGCTGAATCTCTTAAAATAAAAAAAAGCATTCAAATCATGGTGGAAAAGATCAAATCATGGTGTGAAATCATGGTGGAAAAGATCTTAGAGGATATATTGCAAAGTTTAGGAGATAAAAGAAAAAAAACATTTTCAGATCATCTGTATGATGAACAGGCTCATTTGAAGGTTAAAATATTATAGTCAGTTTTCCAGCATTTTATCACTGAAACCAAAATGGATTTCTAGTGATTGGATTTTCTTTTCGTGGTAACTATTCTGTGGAATGATCTTCATATTGTGATATTTCACAATTCTGGAGGGTCTGGGGCATTTCTTTATTGATTTGCCTTTTATTGGCTTGTGTTATGGTGCTGCTTTAATTCACCCCAGATTTGAACAACTGAGAAGAAGTCGACATATTTTACCAATTATAAAGGAAAATGAAAATCAGCAACCTTGATACATGTTGGATCAACAAATTTTAAACATGAGTGATGAGCATAACAATAGAGGGCAGGGTTGTTATAAATTCCCAAAACAACATTAATTTGTAGGGATGCAGGGTTGTACACAGTGCTGAGATAAAGGCATCAGCACATCAAGAAGGCTAGTTAAGAGAAGTACATCTAATTGCACTGCCAGACTGTAATCAGCTATAATCTTCCTGACCACAAATAAAATAAATAAATAAAGTTTTATTTATATCCCGCCCTATTCCCAAGGAGACCCTAGGCAGCTTACAAGGGGAAACAATATACCGTATATACTCGAGTATAAGCCGACCCGAATATAAGCCAAGGCACCTAATTTTACCACAAAAACTGGGAAAACTTGTTGACTTGAGTATAAGACGAGGGTGGGAAATGCAGTAGCTATGGGTCAAATTGAAAAATATAAATAGGTATTAATAAAATTGCATTATTTGAGGCATCAGTAGGTTAAATGTTTTTGAATATTTATATAAAACTGTAATTTAAGATAATAATAAGACTTTAATAAGATAAGACTGTCCAGCTCTGAATACCTATATACTCAAGTATAAGCCAACCTGAATAGAAGCCAGCCGGGAACCTCACTCCAGTATAAGCCGAGGGGAGCTTTTTCAGTCCTAAAAAAGGGCTGACAAACTAGGCTTGTACTCGAGTATATACAGTACATAATATTAGTCACACTTACAATCCCAAAAGGTTAAATCAAAAGAAACAAATCAAAAGAGACAAATCACAATACATAGAAGAAAAATAAATCCCATAAACGTATTAATTATAACTCATAAATATTACCCATATAAATATAAAACAACAATGAAGACATATAGTACCACTAAAAACATCACAGAATCTGCTCTTATTGGGAAAACAAATAAAACTCAATTAAAATTAATCCTGTAAAAAACCTCCGTCTCTTAGTTTACAATTAGCCATTTTGACAATCCATAAAGCCTATTAAAAAATACACACACAGTATAGAGTCCCAATCTTCCTGAGCAATATACCTTTTATCTATCAATGGCCATCTTGAAGATTGAAAAGTTCTCTCTGTAAGTAATATTTTAAAAAGTGTGTAGACTGCTGTCTGAAAGCAGGGACTAGGAGATGGCATTGTATAGCATGCCAGCCAGATGGCTCTATAAATCACTTTTGATATAACAATGGATGAGCCACTGTTACACTGAGGACTGGGGCTTTCCCCCACAAAGAGACCTTGCATGAAATACAAGACTATACTCTGTGCAAGGTTCTATTAGTATTGGGTTGGAAGATACTGTAGAAATCACATAAATTGTGTTACTTTTGGATATAATTCCTTATACAGAAACTATTCATTTCACTGTCAAACATCTGATTTGCTTGCCCATTCACTTCACTTATAGGGTCAATTTATAACTGAATTAAGGAGATATTGCATTTAAAGATCTTCCTGAGCCTGTAAAATAGATCCTGATTTAAACCCACTTTAGGTGGAATTCCACAGGATAAATTGTGACTGAACAGAGATGAATCCTAAAATGGTACATATTGAGTCATTTCTGTCTGTAAATGAAATTATCACATTTCATTTTCCTCTAAGTATGAATGCACTACTTCAGTGAAGCATATATACAGAATTCTGAATTTGAGTTTCACAGCTTTCATTTGAAAACAAACTGGTTATATTGTTTTGGATTTTTCTTTGTAGTTTTATGGAATGGAAGGTAGGAAATGGCAGTCTGATTGATATCTGGTATGCTATCTTCCTGTGACTCGGATGTGCTGAGCCATTTATTTACTGACAAAGAAGGAAGCAAGAAGAACTTCCTTGACACAATGTGGTGACCCTGCTATTTTCCTAGAATTAAAACCGAGTCTCTGAACAATTACAGAAATACACTAACTGCTTCATAGACATTGCTATCATCAGGAACCCGAGGCAACATTAGGCCATATTTTGGCATATTCCCACTTTCATACACCTGCCATATTTTCAGAGATCACCCGAAAATGGCAAACTGGATGGTAGCGAGCAGAGGCAGGGTAGCACAGGGCTCTCTTGTCCCATTTTTTTTCCCAAAAGCCATTATTATTACCTGGTGTAGGAAGAAGGCAACAGGTATCTGGATAATAAGCAAAACCAAACCAAACCAAGACCAGATAAAAAATAAATATATACAAAGAATCCAAAGATCAGTCAATCATCTTCCAAGAAATTAATTTCTGATGGTTGGGGAGCAAAGAAGCTATGCCTGCTGTTAACTGTGGCAAGTGGACCAGATATTCTAAGAATTAGGAAAATGTGCACCTCCAGTTGTTGGAGTATGGCTCTCATTAGTACTAGTCACCATAGCAAATGGGGAAGGAATGCTGGGAATTCATAGAATCATAGAATAATAGAGTTAGAAGAGACCACATGAGCTATCTAGTCTAACCTCCTACCATGCAGGAAAAACACAAAGTACTCCTGACAGATGGTCCTCCAGATTCTGTTTAAAAGCTTTCAAGGAAGGAGCTTCCACTGCTGAACAGATCTTACAGTCAGGAAGTTCTTCCTAATGTTCAGGTGGAATCTCTTTTCCTGTTGTTTGAAGCCATTGCCCCAAGTCCTAGTTTCCAGGGCAGCAGAAAATAAGCCTGATGCCTCTTCCTTATGATACCTTTTCACATATTTATACATGGCTATCATGTCTCAGTGTTCTCTTCTGCAGACTAAACATAGCTCTTTAAGACACTCCTCATAGGGCATGGTCTCCAGACCTTTAATTATTTTAGTTGCCCTCCTCTGGACACCTTCCAGCTTGTCAATATCTATTTTAAACAGTGGTGCCCAAAATTGGACACAGTGTTCCAGGTGAGGTTTAACCAAAGCAGAATAGAGAGCCACAATTACTTCTCTCAATCTAGACACTATACTCCTTTTGATGCAGCCCAAAATCCCATTGGCTTTTTAACTGCTGCATCACACTGTTGGCTCATGTTCAACTTGTTGTCCACAAAGACTTCCAAGATCTTTTTCACATGGACTGTTGTCAAGCCAGGCAACACACATTCTATATCTATGCTTTTCATTTTTTCTGCCTTGGTGTTGTATCTTACATTTGTCCTTGCTGAAATTCATTGTGTTAGTTTTGATGATTAATTCAGGTAATTTGTATTACCTGATTAATTTAGGTAATACAAAGTGGTATCTTCTGGAAATTACACTATATTGATTGGGGAATTAAGAAAGTCAACTAGATGTGAAACCATTGGGGTCCTCCCCCCCACAAAAAAAACCTTAAACGTTGTGTTTGGGATTCCAACTATTTTTCAGGATCTCATACAAAAACATTCATGTTTAAGAACTACTCCTTCCTAACTAGGTATTAACCACGAAGCAACCTAGCCCTTTTTGAATGGCAGTCAACACATTCTGTCAGAACAAAATTATGAACCATTTCAATGTAGACATCAAACTGCTATTTTGACATTTCCCATTGTAATCTACAGAGAAAAGCCTGTGACCTACTTCTTGCGTTAGTGCTGTCATAGTGGCCACTCATGCTCTTGCGGTAATGCATACATCTTATCTGAAACTGACTGTAAGAACTTGGCATAGTAATGCACTCAAGTATATTTAATTTGCCATGAAAAAAGAAATATAATCATATAAAGAAAAACAATATTATTCAAGATGCATTACCCAATCTAATTTAGGATATTAATTGTTTTATCATCATCATCTGATTCACCATTAAAATATTCTCAACAGTATAATTTACAATTGCTATATTATTTCACAATAGTTCTCCTAGCTTTATATATTTTCCCAGGGCTAAATTGCATGCTCTATACACACAAAAAACTTCTAGCAAGAACGGCTCTTAGTGAAGATGCACACAGGTTGGGTGCCATAAAATCTGAGGCATTAAAATGGTATACAATTGAAACTTAATTATAAACAAACTACAGTTTAATTCAAAATATCCAAATCTTTCATTATCTTCAATCAGCTTTCTCAGATTTCAAAACCAAAAAAAAGGCATCCATTATAACGTTCCAAAATCCATTACATAGCTTCATATTCAAAACATTCTCTTAGGCCTGGTATATCAACAATGAATTAACAGCCAGTTCCAGTCACAACAACATCTCTTCTCATGTTTTTCTCACATGGATTAATATGATGGTGGGAGGTTGTTTGACCAGTTTCTAGCAACAGTGGGAAATGTTACTTTTTTAAACTACAGTTCCAAGAATCTCCACTATAGAATTGGGAGGATGTAGTCTGTATTTTGCTTGAACAAGAAGTAAAAAGGATGAATTTTAAAAAGTGACAAATTGGAAATTAGGCAAACACTCTACCAGTGGTACAGTTATTTGGAATGAAATTACGTCTTCTCAGAAGTCTAGTCCTATGTAAGAAACTATTGATGATGTATAATGTGATACTAGTAAAGCATCCTGCAATCACAGAAAAGTTCTGTGTCCCAATACCAAATTCCATATCATTCATTTTGACTACCATATTCATATTTAGGGCCCTGTCTGGAAATGCCTTGAGTCCCTATGTTGTGAGAAAAACAGAATGAAAAAGTGTATAAATAAAAATACATCTGTTTGTGGAAAACTGAAATTTCAAAAGATGAGATTCATCTATAAGGTGAAGTAATCTTTGATTGAATTTTAGAAATTCAGAAAATTTTAGTCTCCCAAGCTCATTGCAATACCAAATGGACTTGACACAGAGAAACCAATATAAGTGGCAGGTAAGGTAGTGTAATTTGGTTTCCTTCTTGACAGCCAGAATTAACTACTTTTAAAATGCTTTCATGTTTTCTCTTTTATGTTGAGTGGAAGAAATCATCCATTTTGTTTATTTGGTAGCCCCTTCCTGCCAGTCCAGTAAAAAACAAATCTGTGTATCCATCCAGCAAAGCTGTGGAGACACCTTCAATATGAATGATTTGATCTGGAAGGGGAGGGAATCATCTAAAGACTTGCTAAGCTGAAAGTATGTGACCAAACATTTTTTAAAAACCAAACAGTTAGTAGTATACAATAAATATAGATTATAGCTCATAAAAACATCTGAGAATATTATGTATCACCATAAAGCCCTGACCATAGCCATTAAAGCATTAGGGAAACAGTGACAGAATATGAACCACCTCTGAGCTGTACCTTCTGTTTCACAGGTAAACGGTGATCTTTTTGTGATGCTTGTTGAAATTCTAGTGAGACAATTTGATGTTGTGGTAGAGCGAATTATGTGTGTACTAACTACCTACGTCCAGCAAAAATGGTGAGTTCTCTGTCTGCTTCAGCTTGATGGAAGAGAAGCTATCCTTTCATTATGCTAAATTAATGAAATTCAGAATGAGATTGAATTGCTGGTTGCAACTATTAAAGGAAACAATCCATATGAGATCCTTTTTTTAAAAAAAAATGATCACTTGCTTTTAAAGCAATGGTTCTCAACCTGTGGGTCCCCAGGTGTTTTGGCTTACAACTCTCAGAAATCCCAGCCAGTTTACCAGCTGTACGAGCCACAGTGGCACAATGAGTTAAACCCTTGTGCCAGCTGAAGTGCTGACCTGAAGGTTGGCAGTTTGAATCTGTGAGACGAGCTGAGCTTCCATCTGTCAGCCCCAGCTTCCCATGCTAGAATATGAGAGAAGCCTTCCACAAGATGGTAACACATCCGGGTGTCCTCTGGGCAACATCTTTGAAGATGTCCAATTCGCTCACACCAGAGGCAACTTGCAGTATAGTCTCAATTTGCCTGACACGATTTAAAAAAACCAGCTGTTAGGATTTCTGGGAGTTGAAGGCCAAAACATCTGGGGACCCATAGGTTTTAAAAGGAAACAGTCCATATACAATCCTCTTTCAATCATCATATGCTGTTTACATAGGATTTACTTTTCCTTTCTATACAATGACACTTTGGTTAATTTGCTGGGCAGGAGCTCAGACTGGATGCATGTCAAGTTGTGCCCTCAGGCAGAAGAGAAATGAGCTTCATCATTATGGTTGGATGCTTACATATATTACCCTAGAACATTTGCATTACCTGCCAAGGTATGTGTATATGTGAGGGGAGATTCCTTGTTCTCAGTATAAAGTATTCATTGCAACCCTATGTCATAATATGTTCGTTCAGAGGGAGTCCCCTCTGAATTATTGTTTTGTCTATACTGTACTTTCCTTTTCTCCGAGACCGGAATATCAAAACTGAAAAGGTGAGTATCACTTAGGCATTTCTGTCCCCCCCCCCCCCCAAAGCAACAGGGAACTAGGAACCAGTGGAAGCAATTTTCTGAGATTCAACATTCTGTGGCTCCCTTGACAATTAACCTCCAAAAGATTAACTCACCCATTAGCTTCATAGAATTAAAGTATTTTTTTTCAGAAATATCTAATAGTAAAACACCTTGACCTGTCAATTGCTCTGTAATTATCCATCACTGTGATTGCCACGTTTCCCTTTGAAATTTCATTGTGGCCAAGGTGCGGCAGATCTCCCATATAAAAACTTTACGGCCTCAGTTTATGCAGTCTATGTCTTTAGTAATAAAATAGCATTTTCTGTGCAGGAATTTATATTTCTGCATTAAAATAATTTCCAGAAAGAAAATGCTATTTTCTTTGCAAAACAACCATGTGTAAATTTTGCAAAATTCTAGATTGCAAATGGCCTTTGAAAATAGTGTGATTTTTAAAGACTTTTCACACCATTCAAAGTATTTATTCCCCAAGAAGAAACTTACAACCTCATCAGATGGGCAAAATCACACATCCTACAACATCCTACAACATTTTCACTTTACTTCAGGCACGGAGCCTGACAGCTTCCATTACACAACGTCAATCTACTTCCAGTGGGGCTCCAACCACGCCTCAAATAAAGTCGAAATGTCACAGGAGACAGCACCAGCAACACGGGAGTCTTCCCATGTTGCATGGGAAAAAACAGGGGGGAAATAGGCAACGATGCTTCCCCCTCATGGGATGAGTTGAGGGGCAAGGTGGGTGATGTGAAACCCGGGGCGATGGGTTCCCCTCACCTCCCTCTGGGCCCTACCAGATTTGCCACAATTGGTGGCGAATCCCCCACCTCAATGTGATGAGGTCCTTAGTGAAGAAGCACATCCCCAGTTAGAAATATGGGCTCTGTTCATCCCAAAATATACTGATTCATGTTCAGGTATCCAAATCTATATTAAAGATTCACAGGGAAAGCAGTTTCCCAGGGTTCATAAGGACTCAGCAGGAATATAATGTACCCCATTTCCCAAGTGCTTCCATGTCAGATCTCTTGTTTACTAGCCTTGGATGTCCCAACTGAATATTTAGGACTCTTTGGGAACTATATGTCCCAGGGGTCTTTGATCACACATGCATATCCAGAACATCATTTTCTATTCTGAGTCAAAGAATGTCTAGGGGAAATAGTGATGAATTCAAATGGCAATCAAGCATTATGAACTGAAGGACAGTGTACTCCAATCTGAGAAGTATGAGTTTCCACATACAGTTTCAATAAATTGAATACTAGCAACATGAGTAGAGATTATCATAACTTCAACATACATCTTGAGGCTTTTAAAAATGACCATGTAATAATATACTAAGAGTTAATATTAAAAGCAAATTTGCCACAGGAAAAAAATACACTTAACCTTATTTTATGTGCCTTGCACTACAACACTAAATTGAATCTTGTGTAAAGAAAATAATGAAGCATGCTATTAATGTTAGAATTCATTACCATGACAGTAATGTTTAAATTGTGTGCACTTCATTTTCCCACCAAAGCTATTACATTAATTATTATTGTGTCACTGAATAACGCAAGTGGTCTACAGGAGCAATTCTGAAATGATTGTGGTTAGGACTCAGTAACAGTTTGCACTATATATTTCCACACACCCTCTATTCATTTTAGTATGACTAAAGTTCACTTTACATGTCTTACATTATCGAGGATAGAAAACAGAGCTTGGATAGTTTGTTTCTACATCTTCCAGAACCACCAAATCCCCCACACTGGCTGGAGGATCCTAGATGTTGCAGTCCAAAAAAAAGCTTTCCAAGGTTTTATCCCGATGTCTGTATAAGACTAACCCTGATTCCTATTAGGTTGGGTGTTGTTTACCAGTTGTTTTCACATTTGCATCCATTCAATTTTTGGGTGAAGCTTGGACTTGTACTTTCAACAAGATTTTATTTTTTCAAATTGAGACATTGCAGAGACGATTCTATGGTCTGGAGGGCACATTTTTAATCTCTGATTTTTTGTTTTTAAGAATTGTAGAATTGCCCTGCCTACAGCTGGCAGGCAAAGCCTGAGGCAAGGGGGGGGATTCGAAGGGCACCATGAAGGAGGCCAGACTTGGCTGGGTCTGGTTGGCTTTGCTGCCCTAATCATGTGATAGGATTGGAGCAGCAGGTTGTTTAAGGCTGCTCTGCCCCTCTGCTTATCTCTTTGCTTCTGTGAAATATTTTGCCCAAGTATTCCTTGCGGGGGGGGGGGGGGGGCACCGACCACACATTGTTTCAGAGTGGTGTGGTAATTAGCTTGAGGGTCAATTAAATATGTTTCCGTGAGTAAGATGAAAAGCTTCAATGGCACAATGAAGTCCTGGTAGGCACTGTGGCACACACACCTCTTTAGGGGGCAAAGGATGGACTTTCATAACAGTTCCTTTATGGGGTTATTGTTCACAACAACCCTGTGATCCCAACCATGAAAGCCTTCGAAAACACAGTTCCTTTACGTTTTGGGGGTTGGGGCCTGAAAATTTTTTTGTATGGTCTTCGAGATCTTTGATGCCCATATTTCCTTGGAGGTGGTCAAAGGGAATGACACCTGACCCAGGAACAGTTCTTACTAGGTGGCTAATAAACCATGAGTTAAATCTTACAGATTAAATCCCCTTAACTGTGTTTTTTTCTTTCACGGGTTATAAATAAATAGGTGAGGAAATGACCCTTAAGATCAATTTTCCTGCGCCTAGTCTTTTTATTTAATGGTGAGAATTTGAATAGTATAAAAATGCCATTTCACTGATGCACTATAAATCTCCATTTCATTTTAAAAGACAGGAAGGCAATTGAAAGGAAACCCGATGACTTGAAATAAAAAAAAAAAACATTTGCGGACAAGAATAAAACCTTGCATCCAATGCTAGATATTGCCAGAAAACATGTGGAGAAGCAATAAGAACTACAGCAACAAAAATTATAACCTCCCAACATATTTGCTCCACCTGGAAGAGCTCTGAAACTATCTATCATCCCTCAGTATTTACTCTACTGGTTAGGCTGGTGAGAATTACAGTCCAACAACATCTGCATTATTTACCACACCATGCTGACTTCCATTGAAAAGGTACAGTTTAACTGAACTAATTTTCAACCTCTGTCACGCCCAGGCAGCGGAGCACTAAGAACCAGACACAGAGGCCAAATATAATCTAATATCTTTATTAAGGAAATATTATAGAAGAATAAAAACAAGTAGAAAATGTAGTCCAGGAATAGACCTTTCAAAGAAGGTCAAATATAGTCCAGAAATATTTTGTCCATTATATTATATTAGAGTTCAAAGTTGTAATCCCATAACCGAAACACACTCTACTTTCAAGCCGTAGAGTGGGGAAACATCCAACAATGTTTTCTGAGATTCAAAGTAAGTCCAAGGCAAGAACTGGAGACAAGACTAGATACTTGAGACAAAAATCCAAGGCTGGAAACAAGACGAGATAGTTCTTGAAAACTTGACAAGGCAAAGCGAGGCACGGCGAAGGCAAGGAAACTGGGGTTGTAGACTTAACGCAGTCTACACTAGAAAAGGAGCCGAAGTTACTCCTGAAGTTGATCAGTTGACTACGCATGGATTTCCCTGTGTGGGTAACTTTTAAGAGCTTCAATCTTCCTGCAAAGCAGGTGTCCAAAGCTTCCTTTCCCAAGGGAAAGAGAAGCGAAACACATCTTCCTGCAGCTGCAATCCTCCCTGCAAATTCCCAAGAGAAACTTGGCTAATTAGCGTCTTGTTTGGCTGCTAATCGGAGACTTCTCCTTGTTATTTCTTTCTGGCCCCGACTCGCCGCATAGGAATGTTTTCTCGAAAAGGGGGGAGAAACACTGGGAGAAACCGATTCAAGGTCCCTTCTAATTAAGTCCTGGGTAGATTCGTCAACAACAGGCATCTGGAAGAAATCCGTCTCTTGCTGAGACGGCAGAAAACCCATGTTTTCATCATCATTATTCATGATGGCGCTAGGATCAGAACTCTGAGACCCATGAGACATCACAACCTCTGAATCATGCCAGGCAAAGGGAGCTTATTCAATCTCACTGCTACCAGAAGGCAAGCCACCTGTACAGTATATGCTATTCTTCTGCATGACTCAGCTGAACAATAAGGCTACAACAACAGTTGCAGTGAAAGGGATAGATCAATGCCATGGTCATTACATTTCACTTAAAACAAAAAAGCTACAGCACATTTGTAGTAATCTGCAGAAGGAACATTCCCAGTTTGCAAAGAGATTTACCAGCTGGATGAGACAAAGGCATTTTTTCAAAATAGCAGCACCAACAGGAGAAATAGCCAGATTTAGACAGAACCCATGAATGTGAAGAACCCAATAACAAAGGAGGAAAAGAGAATACAATGGAATGATAGAATGAGAAGAATCAAATATACGGAAAATCAGAAGACAGGAAAACTTGATTGCAAATAGATTTGATGACACCTAATCAAAGTAGAAAAAATGCTATAAGGCAATGGTGGGGAAAGTATAGAATGGAAGTTGCATGGTGTTCTGACCTCCTTCTTGGATGACTAAGCAACCCAACAACCCAAATGGTAAGTTGCAATGACTGAAGGGGTAGTTTCCCCTTTAAATCAGCCATGCTTCCTCAGGCGCATAAACAGGACAATGACTCATAAAAAAACCAAGAACATCAAACTGGAAGTAGACTGCCACTTATTCCCAGGTCCAAATTTCAGCCTGTCAAATATGCAGAAGTTGGTCTTTACTACAGTTCTCCATGCCTGCCATCAGAGTTTATTAAATAAAAAACCAGGTTCAAAAAAAGGAAATTCTGTTCTTATTGTTCCCAGTTCCTCTCTACTGTATAATCCAAAGATATGTTAAATGGTATGTGGTGGTAACATGAATAGGGATAGGGAAATTTGTTGGCTTATCTTTTAAACCTCAAGTCCTGCTGCCAGTATGGATATATACAAAATTTGGAGTAAAATTTTCAGTAATAAAAGGGAAAATAGTTATTTCACATCTTGACTGGCTAAACTCAATAGGTGCAGTTGCTTTCTATGTAAGTGTTTAAAAATGTAGTACTCCACAGAAATAAGAGGGAGAAATCCTAAGAGCAACTAAAATGATCAAGTATATATAGACATTTGCTTTCCCACAGGGGTCTAGTCCAGACCACCATGTTTCTTCTTTCCTGTTTGAGCCCTTTCCTTCCAATAGCGGCTTCACCATCAAATAAAAAGTGGATAAAGCTGCCAAATTTACTTGACAATGTCATTTAAGATTGCTCAGTGAATAGATGTTAGCCATGGTAGATGATGGATCCTTTATGCTAGGAGGCATGGACCATTTTCTTCATGACAACCATCTTCTGAGCCTCAAGAAGATACTGTGCTAGATAGAAGAAAGAAAGAAACCACTTTTTTGCAGTCCACATGCAACTTCTTGCAACACCACATTCTGAAGGTTGTGGGGTTGTCGAGTGAAAGGAAATTCTGCTGTTGATGTTGATTATAACTGTTTGCCATTAGATCTTAGCCACTGACATCCTACTTGAGCAGGATGTGAAAGCCTGTGAGACTGAAATTTGCATAGAAACATGACAAGGGCTATTCAGTCCCGCTATGAAGGAATACACAAAGAAGAATACACAAAGAAGCCACTCCAAACCAATAGCCATCCAGTATCTGTTTTAAAAAACAACTAGGGTTATTTTAACAAGAGGGTCAGTCAAGAGCTGGAACACATACAATGGGATCTACATAACACTTGAGGCAGCCAGCATTTCCCCCAGATACTGCATTTTTACTTAGACCATTACAATCTGTTTTAAAAATCCAAAGAAATGTGTATATGGATATATTAATAACTCAAACATTGCATTTTCAGATATACTGAAAGTTCCCGGAACCATTAAAAAATGGCAGAAAGAGTATGCCACTGAGTTTCTTTATTTCACACAAGAAAGACACTGACAGTCAGAATAGGACAAGGATGAATCATACTCTGTGATCAGTAATAGATCTTACAATTGCCAGTTATTTATGGCATATAATAATGTGAAAGTTTCAAATACGTCATTTAAAATTGTTCCCTTATCATCCCTTCCTCTTCCATAGTTTGTCTTTGTTTGGTTAAGTGGGAGGAAAACAGCAACAAATCTCAGAATGTTCCTATAATTGTTACCTGCAAGCCAAATCTGCCAATGCCAAGTGTGTCTTTTCAATTCTTTAGTCAGGGAAATCTTAAAATCCTCACAGGAATTGGCCAATATGAATGTCCAATCCATACACCTATTGCATATATGAAAATTTAGTAACAATGAATGAATGAAACAAGATATCAGGAGAATTTGGTGGTTTTCATGTCAGAAGAACCATGAATTCACTATGACTTTTATATCTTAGCAGAAACTTCAGCATTTTAAAAAAGAGACACAAAGCTAACTTTTAGAAGACATTCAAAAACATTGATGCATTAGTCTGTATCATTATGTGAAAGGATCTTGTAACACCTTTGAGACTAGCTAACTTTTTCCCAGCTGGAGGGTTTTAATTCACCATTCTACACAAAGAGCCCAGAGAAGTTTACAGTTTACATAAAACACAGTACACTAGACAACTGCTATTAAAATAATAATGCTGAGAATACAGATATGTAATAAAGTACAATAAAACCAACAGCAAAGATCGGCATACATGCCAGAATGGCATTTGCCTGCTCTCCAAAACACAGACAAATATACTTTCTTTCTACTATACAAAAATATGGGAAACAGCTGTATCTTGACACAAAGGGTGTTTCATGGGGTATCACTATAGAGAAGAATCTGATTAATCCAGTTTCCCTATGGGCCACATTCTTCAATTGCCCTACAAGTAGATCCTGCTTATTGGGAAAATACACTATTATCCTATTTACATTTGGTATTTCGGCTGTCACTAGACAGAGATTAAAAATACACAGCATATAAACATAAGCAGCACACAAATAGAATGGGCAACCAGTTTGGGGAGCAATTAAGCCATTAGCATTTACACACACTGGTTTTGTATTGTGTTCATTTTCCCTGTACAGAAAGAAGGTTGACAAATGTCCTTAATCCAAGCACCAGTAATTTTTGCTGGTCATGGGGGCTCTATTTGCCAAGTTTGGTCCAATTCCATATTTGGTGGAGTTCAGAGTGCTCACTGATTGCAGGTGAACTATAAATCCCAGTACTTACAACTCCAAAATGTCCAGGCCAATTTCTCTCAAAACCCACCAGTATTCAAATTTGGGCATATTGGGTATGCATGCCAAATTTGGTCCAGATTCATCATTACTTGGGTTCATAGTGCACTCTCAATGTAAGTGAACCACAACTCCTATAAATCCCTCCAAAAACCTCCAGTATTTTTTGTTGGTCAAGGGGGTTCTGTGTGCCAAGTTAGTTCCAGGTCCATCATAGAATCATAGAATAGTAGAGTTGGAAGAGACCTCATGGGCCATCCAGTCCAACCCCCTGCCAAGAAGCAGGAAATCGCATTCAAAGCACCCCCGACAGATGGCCATCCAGCCTCTGCTTAAAAGCCTCCAAGGAAGGAGCCTCCACCACAGCCCGGGGGAGAGAGTTCCACTGTCGAACAGCTCTCACTGTGAGGAAGTTCTTCCTGATGTTAGGTGGAATCTCCTTTCCTGTAGTTTGAAGCCATTGTTCCATGTCCTAGTCTGCAGGGCAGCAGAAAACAAGTTTGCTCCCTCCTCCCTATGACTTCCCTTCACGTATTTGTACATGGCTATCATGTCTCCTCTCAGCCTTCTCTTCTGCAGGCTAAACATGCCCAGCTCTTTAAGCCGCTCCTCATAGGGCTTGTTCTCCAGACCCTTAATCATTTTAGTCGCCCTCCTCTGGACGCTTTCCAGCTTGTCAACATCTCCCTTCAACTGCGGTGCCCAAAATTGGACACAGTATTCCAGGTGTGGTCTGACCAAGGCAGAATAGAGGGGGAGCATGACTTCCCTGGATCTAGACGCTATTCCCCCATCCATGCAGGCCAGAATCCCGTTGGCTTTTTTAGCTGCTGCATCACATTGTTGGCTCATGTTTAACTTGTTGTCCACAAGGACTCCAAGGTCTTTTTCGCACACACTGCTGTCAAGCCAGGCGTCCCCCATTCTGTATCTTTGATTTCCATTTTTTCTGCCGAAATGAAGTATCTTGCATTTGTCCCTGTTGAACTTCATTTTGTTAGTTTCGGCCCATCTCTCTAGTCTGTCAAGATCGTTTTTAATTCTGCTCCTGTCTTCTGGAGTGTTGGCTATCCCTCCCAGTTTTGTGTCGTTGTTGGTGGAGTTCAGAGTGCTCTTAGATTACAGTTGAACTATACATTCCAGTACCTCCAACTCTTATAAATCATGGTGAATGCTCCCCAAACTTCTCTAGTATGTTCAGTTGCTGATCAATTCCTCTGTTTGCTGTGTGCCCATAGAGAAGAATAGGAAAGGGTTACAGGAAAGGCAGTGGGCGGGGTCATGCAAATTCCACACCAATGCAGAGAGTAAGAAACACTGGGATGTCTGTGGAATGGTGTCTCTTGAGTAGTGGGAGTAATAGCTATTTGGGGAAGTGGGAGCCTGTCTGTGTAAGTCGACACCCCAGCCACATATACATATACATATTTTCACTTTTAGAGTGTGTGTGTGTGTGTGTGTGTGTATGTATGTGTGTGTGTGTATATATATATATATATATATATATATATATATATATATATATATATATGATGCACAAATCAGTACACAAATCAGGGACATTTTTCTCATGCAAGTAGCTCACATAATGAATCTTGTAAAGACTATGAAAATCTTTAGAGCATGCCTTATAATTAGCAGCTTGCTATGTGAACTCAGAGACCTTAAATGCATTAGTGCAACCTAACCATATAGGCTACAGATGAAATAATTGCGAGGGACTGAAATTGACTTAATTGAAGGTAATCTGATTTTACTGGCATCTATTTCAATGTGTGGGTGAAAATTATACACAGGGAAACAGGTGTTGCTTCAGACTATGCAGAATCTTGAAATCAAGAAAATCTGGTTTATTCCTTCCACGAACAAATTCAGCTCATTGCAGGGAAAATATGCACACTACATATAGCATATTAAACCAAAAAAGCCCCACCACTGCAAAATACGCATGGAGTGAGTTTTTGCAGCATTTGGCCATGTGTCAATGCGTCATACTCATTAATAGCAGAATAGCCTGTCAAAACATACTTGAAGAATAAAACATTCTGCAAAAAACTATTGTAATGTAGAAACATAAAAAGCCACTTCAGTACTTAAGATTCCAATAGGGAGCCTCAAATGGTTCAGTAAGAAGGAAAAAGGGAACCCTAGAAAATATACATAAGTATTTAAGATTGGAAGATAGAGGAGGAATAGAAAAAAAGTTATAATTATCTATTGAGAATGTATAAAAGGTCATTTTATAGATAACCTAATAGCTCTTTCCAAATGGCTCTTTAATTTTCAGAGCTTTTTTTAAGAGAAAAAATGGATTTGCTCATTGGAAATAATTGCAATTTATACACATAGTATATGAAATATGACCAATCTGGAAATTTTTCTTTTTTATGTAACCTCACTCCCAGCATCTTTAAAAATACTTATTTATTGATGCTATACCTAGGCCACTAGAAAATGTGTGCCCACATAGGTTCTACCATGGTTTTTGAAAGTTATTTTTAGAATATGAGAAAATCTTCAGAATTGGAAATTTTATGCCACTAACCCAACTATGGTTTGCACAGTGGACTCTTAACCTTAGAAAAACATTTCCATCATGGCATATAATATATGTTTGTTTTACATAATAGGCTAAGAAGTAGAAGGTTGAAGATCTTGTGTAAATTGTTATTTACTGTCCCCTCCTCCTGCAATGCACTTTCCTATTTGCTGTCCTCTGTAAAGGATTTTATAAAGCACAGTATGAGAAAAAGAATCCAATGATACTGTAATTTTATTATTATATGCACAAGACAGATGAGTAAATATGACAAATTAACAGTCCTTACCTGCAGTAATTTACATCAAAAGGGTCCCCCCCCCCAACAATTGGAATACTCTTGCCTGCTGAGGTGATTCTGACTTTGAAAGTGTTACTTTCATATAATGTATGGCATTTTTATGGATTAAATGAGGGTTTACCGTGTATTCTCATGCTGCTTTTAATTAATATTGTGTTTTCAAATTTTCATAGAACTATATGCAAATAAATGGAAGTGAATAAGAATATTATGCATCTGTTACAGTGGCCCCTTGATATTCACTGGGGTTTGATCCTAGGACCTGCATGGATACCAAAATAAGTGACTGCTCAAGTCTCATTATATAATATGACATAGTAAAATTGTATCCCATATATAAAATAGCCATCCTCTTGTGTTTGGTTCAGTTTGTAGCCATCCTTTCTCACACCAAGTCCATAGCAATGGTGAGGTGTTAGGTGACATTTTGTACATTCATATCCCGCTAAACTTTCATTTTCCTGACATTCCAATCTTTTTCCCAAGCTCCTTGTAGAATTCTTCGCTCTAGAATTAATGCAGTTAGACATCACTTTAATTGCCATGGTTCAATGGTATAGAATCACGGGAATTGTAGTTTTACTAGATCTTTAGCCCACTCTGCCAAAGTGTGCTGGTGCCTCACAAATTCCAGGATTTCATAGCTTTGGGCTATGGCAGCTAAAGCGGTGCCAATCTGCCTTAATTCTACAGTGTAGAGATTCCATTTATCAACATTTTCCTTCTACTCATACTCTCACACTCCCTCCCTTTGTCTAAATTCAACTGTTAGTCCCAACTAGAGAAGACCTATTAAATCAATTACTGGATGGTAAATCCACACTTATTCAAATCCACAATGGGGTGGCTCTACTTGAAAGTAGCAGTTAGATTTACACCCCTGTTCCCAGCATTGTCAGCTTCACCTCTTCTTCCATGCATGTGAAAAGATGCATGCAGAAGTGAATAACTATTGTTTTCTCTTCTTTCTATTTGTCTCTTTCAGGTTGTATTATGAAATGAAATCCTGATTTGATGATGAGCTGAGTCAGATGTTTGCTCCATTTCTTCCCTTTGTTGCTCCAAACTTGCTCTGAGGTCATTCATGTTCCATTCCCTAATGGCTTGTGTTCCTACTCCTTGCATTTGCGTTCCCCTCAAGCCTACGCAAAGGCCTAAATACATTAAAGTGTTTAGAGTACAACAATCAGAGTAGACTAGTGAGAACATGTCAAGTCAACCCCTTCACATAGTTCCATTGATTGAATGGTTTAGTCTGTATAAACCTAATAATTTGATTTAGGGCATTAGTAGCCCATGAGGGCATGGAGCCTCCGGTGGCCTAGGGGATAAAAGCCTTGTGACTTGAAGGTTGGGTTGCTGACCTGAAGGCGTCCAGGTTCGAATCCCACCCGGGGAGAGCGTGGATGAGCTCCCTCTATCAGCTCCAGCTCCATGAGGGGACATGAGAGAAGCCTCCCACAAGGATGGTAAAACATCAAAACATCTGGGCGCCCCTGGGCAACGTCCTTGCAGACGGCCAATTCTCTCACTCCAGAAGCAACTCGGGTTGCTCCTGACACGAAAAAAAAGGCCATGAGGAGGTACACACAAAGGCCAGGTATGCATCCCAGATCCCTGATTTCTTCACATCCCAGCAGGGTTCCTCTAGCAGTGTGAAGCCATTCTTGCTCTCTCTATAAGTCTCTTTAGCAACATTTCTAAAGTCTAGGACAGTTTTATTAAGAAACAGAAGACATAACCAATTTGTTCTTGTTATTTTTAGATCACTTAACATTCCTTGGCATCTTTTGAATTAATATATTAAAGAACATGCTAAATATTGTGAAATAGATGCTTTGTTTCAAATATGCAAATATATGTGTATGTTTGTGTAAATTTTGTTTCTTTTAAAACAAAAAATATTAAAACTGGTTGTTAACATTCATCTTGGCACTGGCAATTTCTATTTGTATATATTTGCAGATATGAATTAATGCATTTAATTATTTGTAAATAACGTATGCTAGGGTTTTATGTACTGTGATCTTAGCTTCAACAACAAATATTTGAGCACACATGTTTTAATAGGGGGATGGGGGTGTACACCATGTTTTAAGAAGATTTAGGACCATTGAACTGGTTTCTTTTAATAATTTCAACTGTTAAAAACTCTAACGTTCTATTCTAATACTGGTGTCCTGTACTGGTATAATTTTTAAATTTTAATTTGTACAAATAATTTTTGTCAAATGAATTCAAGTGACTGACGAGCTGTGGTAATTCTTCTGTCACAACCTCTAGGATTTCTTTTAGATTTGATAGTTTCACAAAGACGTTGCCTGCAAAATTAGCGGTTCTGGAGCAAATTGTTACTAGCTTACAGGGTTTTTAAAAAATGGTTCAATCTAAAATGTGACAAATGAAAAAAAAGTTTTTTTCCATTTACAATACTATATGTTGACTATAGAAAGAGCAAAGAAGAAAGTGTGGCCCTCCAGATGTTGCTCGGATACTCCATTTTAACTCTTATTTAACAGTACTTGAGTTCAATATGGCTTTTCCCCACACATGCATGCAAAAAATTGCAGAATGAGAAATATTCGGTTTCCTATGAAGCACAGTTGTCTGAGCAAATTTTAGACTTTTGCGCCAAAGCTATTTTAAAAGAGAATTTGTACTTCCCTTCCCTCCTTCCCCCCCCCCTTTTTTTTTTTTTTTTTGCTCAAGCCATTCATCACAGATAAAGGTTCCTTTTGTTACTTCATTACTTAACATTCCCCCTTATATTATGCCAAGGTGCTGAATTATAGAGCCAGCAGGTTTAATGGTTTGAATGTTGGACTCTGGAGATCAGGATTTAAGTCCCTACTTGGCCATAGAGCCCCCTGGGTAACCTTAGGTAAGCCACGCACTCTCAACCTCAGAGGAAGGCAATAACTAATTCTATCTGAATATTGTAAAATCTTGCCAAGAAAACCCCCTGACAGGCTTATCTTATGATTCCCATAAGTAAAAAATGCTTTGCAGGCATTCAACAACAAAAATAACTCACATTTATCCTTGTGGTTTCTTTCTGCTCTGTCCTCAGAGACAACAAGCACCATGCCATTGACCAGTCTAGATTTATTGTTATCTTGATTTATGCCATGTGTCTTTACAAGTTTTGAGATAATGAGCCATCAAATAGTTTATGTGCACATTTGTCTGGTGCAAGTTAAAAATTACAGAAAGGATGTTTATGAAGCAAAATTACAAGTGGAGACTGGAACACACTGTTCCTGCTGTGAGCAATCTTGCCACAAACAATTTTGACTAGATATTTCTGCTTAGTACCCCCTAGGATTTTCTTCTACTGTATTCAAGAAGACAGTTCATATTATTTTACTGGAGGCACAACTTTTCAGAAAGAAATGTACATAAACTAGAGATAGCCTAATCAAAGAGAGCACCCATGATTCCAAGGCATGTATAAATATATACACAGTCATGCATTTGGTGGCTACAGAAGGTTTAATATGTGGCATGTTTATTCTAACATCAGGGCACAAAGAAAAACTAAAACTACTGCTCTCTATCCTAACGCTGGTTCTTCTCCTTTGACAATTTCTATGCACAGCCCTGTTCTCTCCACACAGAGAACAATGGGTTGATCACGTAGGTACAATTCAATTTTTTTTATTTTGTAAAGGAATGCCTGCAAAAAGTAGTTTCATAAACTGCCCCCATAAACAAACAACTTAAACCACAGCTGTGTCTCTTTCCATTCTACCAAGCAATTAGAAACCAGGATTTCATCATAGTGACATAGGGAATTCGTTAACGTTATTTTTAACTCTGAAGTAAGATTTTAATTAATCAATTTTTAGGTCTAGGTCAATCAAACCTGTAGGACTAAGCCAGTTCTCTACCACTGGTCTAAGCTTCTGACTGTGATATAATTACCATAGATTGAAATAAATTTACACCATATCATGTTCTGCTTTGCTTCCAAGATCAGATTGGATTTGGTTCTTTTGGGGTATTCAGGACCTACATACTTTTTAAAGAGTGATAGTGTTTTATGTTGCAGATGTGCCCAGATTTATTGTTAATTTGTTCCAATATCCAATTGATGTTATAAGATTTTTATGTTTTCATGCATGGTGACTGAAGGAACACAGCAAGTGTGAAGAAAAAAACAACCGATGAGAAAAGCAGGGTAGGCCAATGAAAATACGACTTCTCTCTTATTAAAGAACCTAATTATTTTCTTCCCAGATTGCATTTCACTTCCCTGAATCAGCAAATCCTTAGTGCTCGATAGTAATCACAAAAATGTAAGACTATCATGAATGTTCTTAGTGCAACCCAATTAACACTTAATATTGATCAAATTGCATGTACTGGTTCAATAGGGCACCGTTATTACATTTTCTTCCATTTTTTATGTTACTCTTCCATCCCCTTCTCCCACTTAAGCCTGAATTTACAATAAAAAGAGACAGGTAGGCCTTTCTTGCAAGGAAATGTCACAAAGTGCAGGTTCCCAGCAACAGCCATGGCAGAATGAGATGCTAGAAGCACATATTACTGCTATGGATCTAGGCTGCCATAACAGAGGCCTCATTTACACTGCCATATAGTGTGGCATAGGAAACAGAGTAACCTGCAGCATTCAGATAACACTCCAGGGTAATCCATTTTAATCCGGAATAAATCTTCCAAATTTTCCAGGAATCTTTGTAGGTATGGGTGCTAGGAGTATTCCCTCCTGGGATTGCCAGACACAATCCCAGGAGGCATCCCCACAGCCATTCCATATTCCCTTGGCTTAGGCAGCCTGGGGGAGGTGGGATGGCAATGCCAGCCTCCCCTCACTGCCCCCCCCCCCCATTTAGCCCTTAAAATAGAGAAAAAGCTTCCCTACCAAGGCAGGACTTCCCTGAGCTCCAGGTCACTTGAAAATGATGCTATGGAGCTTGGGAGAAGGAGGGAGGGAATTCCCCCTCCAAAGCTCGATATGAGGTAGACAATATCATGCAGAGCGTTGACCCAGATAAATAACTTTGGCAATATTCCAAAAAGATGATAATGTTTTAATTATACCTCTGTTTCTATGAAGCTCTGAAGATACTAAGGGCCAGCAACATAACCATGGGGTATCTCAGCTACCGTCATCATCATAAAAAAGACTGTAGGAGTCTATATTGTACCACTTAAAAGCCTATTACAATAAATGGAAATGGAAAGTCAGAAATAGAGGGAGCATAATGGAGGAAGTCTTTCAATTACATCTTTATCCACAATAGAGATCTAAAAATTCACATTTGGGTGTCATTTTCATATAAAACCAATAAAATCTATTTCCAAGTTAAGTGTGCAAAGTGGTAGTTCATAAAGAGAAAGCAAAGCTAGATAGTGATTAAATCATAGTATTTTTCAATCTTTCTGAGTTTTACAGATTTTTGTGTATCTTTCAAAGAAGTTCTCAGCATTGATAAGAAAGCAAAACTATGAAAGATTCACAAATGAACTCTAGAGCAGACTACCAGTTTATACAACCGATGAACTTGTTGGTTTTAACTTTCACTCAGGTCAATCACAATCTCTCCTAAAATGTATAACTTAATATTCTGGAGTCATTTCATTGTAGATACAGGAAGTTCCCAAGTTACAAACAAGATAATGTGTTTGTCAGTCGGAACAGGTACATTTTAAAAATTTAATTTCAGCCATATATACAGTAAGTATATGTGTGTGTTATATACATATACACACACACACACACACACATGCTTTGGATAGCACAGGGTAACACCCTTGTGATGTTTGTTTTTCTGTCTGTGCCCCTGTTCAAAAGATTTCATCTCACTTTCTGTCCCTGTGATAATTAGATTTTGAATCATTTGGTTTGCTGTGGAAACAAGATTGGTGATAAAGCTTCAGTGGAGATCCCTTTCCCCCATAATAACTGTTTGAGGAGTGAATTTCCTTTCTGAAGGGTTGATTTTTCTCATTTCCTGTTGCTTCACCCCTATTCTTAACTATGAATTATTTATAAGTCAGATGTTTGTAACTTGGGGACTACTTGTATTTATAAATGTAAAAATAGTGTAACCAGGCAATCAATCAGTACTAACCTTCTTGGAACTGAATCCCTGTAAAACTTTGAGAAATGAAATCCTACAGATGTTTATTAGATAATAAGTCCTATAGAAGTCACTTCTGAGTAAATATGTTAAGAATTATATGCCATACATGTACTTGAAATCAATCTGGGCCACTGTAACCTAAATGGCCAAAGCATAATATAAATGTTTACTATTTGCTAGCAAAATTGCCAGGCTTCAAAGTCACAGAATGAAAGACAGTGTAGTGATTCTCAAGGTTGGCATTAGAATATGATACTCATTAGAATTTTGATCTTGCATTTTTAAGGACCCCATCATACAAGAGAGGGAAAGCAGGAGGAATCATCTTCTTCCCGTCATGTTCTGTGGTGTTCCATTTTGAAAGAAGATAGAAAAACACCCACATCACACAGAATGAACCTCTGTCCATTTCTAGTTAAAGCACGAACATAATTCCTCATCAACATCTATCCTCCTTTTTATAAAAATAATGTTGCTGTAACAGCAAAATTGCAAACCTTTTGAAATTTTGCAACTACACAATTTAAAAAAAAATAAAAAACAGACGTGGGTACTCTGTGGATGACAGAATGGGAAGAAATGGCTGCTGTCTCCTCCCATTCCATCATCTGCGGAGTGCCCATGTCACTGGGTGGTTTTTTAAATGTACTATTGCAGGATTTCAAGAGTTTGAAATTTCACAGTTACAGCAACACCAACAAAAAGGAAGATAGAATTATTTACCAGTCCTTTTCTGTATCCGAAGAGTAATGGCAGCAGAAGGAGCACTGAGGGGCATGTAAAGACCACCCACATGTATGCTGTGCTGAAATGTTACAAAATGAACTGAAAATAGGCAAATACGCCATTTCCCATCCCACAGAAAAATACCTATTACCCAAGTGTCTCTAATCACAGGGAGATGAGTACAGTCAATTCCTGCCCATCATTAAAATCCACCCATTTCCACATGCTGTGAAGATAGAATCCCATGAGCAACCACAGAATGGATCGTGCATCATTTGATGAAAACTGTAGGATTTTGTCTTTGAAGTGTGTAGAAACAGTAGCTTGTAAACAAATAAATATTTAAGCAAACAAAAAGTTGGAATTTTAAAAGTACAACACTAAGTGATTTCAGACAAGACCAATTCTGCCAGCAGACAAAAAAACCTTCCTTAGTTATCTACTTCTGAATATGTATGTACCACAACTAAATACATTTCCACAGATCATATCTATCCTTTAGTAAGTGATTTCAAATAAAAAAACCATATATAATTTTTAAATTAGTCATTTATATTCACAGCAGCTCCTCTGCTATATCTGTAATGGCAGAACATTTGCTATTACACACATTACATAAGTAAGGTTAAAAACAGATTTTTGTAATCAACTGAATATGAAGCTGGATAGATCAAGATCTCTGTTTCCATCCCTGCTAAAGTTCAAGTGCTTGCTTAATCTGACATTATATGGGACTCCTGAGAATAAGCGCAAGTACCAAATTTGTCTCAATTGGGGTAATATTATTCTTATTGTATTTATTAAATACTAAATGGCAGTACCCTAACTGTAACACTGCTTACTTCAGATTAAAATACCGCAGTGCAATATTAAACACAGGATTCCATCAGCAGTGTAAATTAGATCAAACTTGGAAAGGTTAATATTTTGACTACAGCTCCCAGAATCCCATGGTGCTAGCCATGCTAGCTGAAGGATTCTGAACTAACTTACTTAGAATCATAGAATCGTAGAGTTGGAAGAGACCTCACAGGCCATCCAGTCCAACCCCCTGCAAGAAGCAGGACAATCTCATTCAAAGCACCCCCGACAGATGGCCATCCAGCCTCTGCTTAAAAGCCTCCAAGGAAGGAGCCTCCACCACAGTCCGGAGTAGAGAGTTCCACTGCCGAACAGCTCTCACAGTCAGGAAGTTCTTCCTGATGTTCAGATGGAATCGCCTTTCCTGTAGTTTGAAGCCATTGTTCCGCGTCCTAGTCTCCAGGGCAGCAGCAAACAAGTTTGCTCCCTCTTCCCTATGACTTCCCCTCACATATTTGTATATGACTATCATGTCTCCTCTCAGCCTTCACTTCTGCAGGCTAAACATACCCAGCTCTTTAAGCCGGTCCTCATAGGGCTTGTTCTCAAGACCCTTGATCATTTTAGTCACCCTCCTCTGGACGCTTTCCAGCTTGTCAACATCTCCCTTCATCTGCGGTGCCCAGAATTGGACACAGTATTCCAGGTGTGGCCTGACCAAGGCAGAATAGAGGGGTAGCATGACTTCCCTGGATCTAAACACTATACCCCTATGCAGGCCAGAATCCCATTGGCGCTTTTCACTGCTGCATCACATTGCAGGCTCATGTTTAATTTGTTGTCCACGAGGACTCCAAGATCTTTTTCACATGTATTGCTGTCGAGCCAGGCATCGTCCCCCATTCTGTATCTTTGCATTTCATTTTTTCTGCCTAAGTGAAGTATCTTGCATTTGTCTCTGTTGAACTTCATTTTGTTAGTTAGTTACTGCATTTCTATACCACTTTTCTCACATCTGGGGGTACTCAAAACTGTGTAGGGTAAAGGTAAAGATTTCCCCTGACGTTAAGTCCAGTCATGTCTGACTCTGGGGGTTGGTGCTCATCTCCATTTCTAAGCCAA
Source organism: Anolis carolinensis (assembly GCF_035594765.1). Classification (NCBI taxonomy): domain Eukaryota; kingdom Metazoa; phylum Chordata; class Lepidosauria; order Squamata; family Anolidae; genus Anolis; species Anolis carolinensis. Next base: position 158,551,378 of record NC_085845.1, read on the forward strand.
AGAGCCGGCATTGTCCATAGACACCTCAAGGTCATGTGGCCGGCATGACTGGATGGAGTGCCGTTACCTTTCCACCGGAGCGGTACCTATTGATCTACTCACATTGGCATGTTTTCGAACTGCTAGGTTTGCAGAAGCTGGAGCTAACAGCAGCCGCTCCCGCCGCTCCCAGGGTTTGAACCTGGGACCTTTCGGTCTGCAAGTTCAGCAGCTCAGTGCTTTAACACACTTCGCCACCGGGGTGTACAACATAGTAAATGGCAAAAATTCAATGCCAAACACACACACACACACATATATGCAATATATAACATATCTAAATCAATACTATATAACTATGCATTAAAACCATTAAAACTAAACAAAAAACACATCAAACATGGATATAAAACATATTGGACATTTTAGACATTGCACTAAACCCGTGGTTGTCATATAGCTGCTTCAATAGTACTATCCCTAGCTGAACATCTGCTTGCATAGTAAGACTTTGAGTTGTTTTCTGAACACAAGGAGAAAAGGGGGCTGATCTAATCTCACTGGGGAGGGAGTTCTGGTGAGATTAGAAGCCGCCAGTGATGACGAGGCTCCATTGGATGGGATTGTTATAGTTGTTCCATTTCTATCTATGGGGCGAGTTCCAGAAAGTGTCATTAATGGATTCCTCTCCAGCCCCATACCACAAGATCCTATCATGGCTACTATCATGCTTTTCTATGTTGCTTTGAATCCCATTTCGCAAAATAGATGTTATATACATACATATACATATTCATACACACCCTAAATGTCTATATGAAATTACTATCAGAAAAAGACTTGGGTTGGGATGATTTCAATATGCTGATGAAACTCAGCCTAATTTATCATTCGAGTCAGCTGGGACCAGCACCTGGATGTTGTGATAGGAACCCAAAAGGTTGTCATTACTAACAGCTTACTAAAGGCTTTTTGCTAAGTAATAGCAAGGATCTGAACCATTTTCTTACTGCAGTAAAGCAATTGTCATGGCTTAGTAGGGTGTGTTTTCTGCTTACTGTATAAAACAAAGCTTGTTGTTATACTGTGATGAAATCAACTACTCTGATTTGTTTTGTACCATTGTTGAACTAAAGTGAATGAACCTTTTTTTCTATTGAAAGCCACAACTGATTCATGTAGATTTTTGAGTTCAGGGTCACACTATACGAAAAGGGTCTGAAATATCTCTTAATAGGATATTGGCATGCTTCTGCAAACTGCTATCACCAGTCTGACAAAAGTAACTTTTCTAAACTCTGATCCTTGTTTGTAAATGTAGTACAAGCTGCTGCCATGCTACAATAACTTCAGAACTATTTTATAAGGGATAGCTGTTTAAATGAACCTTCTTTTTACAATACTCTCCAGCTCTTTTAATCATCCTTCCTGCATTGAATAAAGCTTGTATATTAGCAGTGGGTTGAACAGAGACAGTTTCCTAACATTCCAGCCTCATGGTCAATGTATCACTTCCCCTTTATGGTTCTCAACCAACATTGCAATACAATCCAGTAGCTTCCTCCATCTCATCTTGCCTTTAGGCAGCATTTTCTTTCCTGTCTTTATCCCCCCTACTGAATTTGTCACCTCATCACCTTACCCACAAGTTTTGTATTTCTATGGCTATTACACATACACATCTATATATATAAAAGGGTAATGAAATTTCGGCCTAGGACAAAACAACAAAACAACAAAACAAAACTACACATCCCAGAAACACTAAACTTGGCAGCACAACCCCTCATCGATGCCTCTACGTTCATACAACAAACAGCTCCAGCTATTCCAGAAAACGGCCAGGCTTTGAGACTGCAAGGCTATTCACCTCTATTCCACCTGGCCAACAAAGGATTCCCATAAGCCACAGCAACGCGTGGCCGGGCAAAGCTAGTTTTGCCTATAAGTGTTTGTTCCTAGGCACTTCAGTCTAAGCTCCGAGGAAGTAACTTAGGATGATTCTGCATTGACACTTTTTCCTGGGACTGATCCAGATTGTCGGATTACAGATTGACCCCAGAATGGTTTTGACCACCAGCTCCTGACTGTCCAGTGGCTAATCCATTGCTCTCCACCGGAAGTGACATCAGCTAGGGTATCAAAGCAAATGCAGGTAAAGAGAGGAGGAAGTGGAGAAAATACCCCTTTCTCTCCTCTCCCTTTCCTAATCAATCTGGTACTCCAACTGATGACACTACAGGTGGCAAGCAAAGTACACTAAGCATGTGACAACCACTAACCACTGTGGCCCATATCCCTGTCTGAGCCCAGGGAATATGGGGCAGCTGTGTAAACAGTGGTGGCCAATTCAGTCTCAGCACTAGTCCAACTGCTTTCACAGGCCCAAGGTTTGCAGTGTTGTTAACAGAGTTCAAGTCTGTGTTTAATAGTTTTGGTTTGTATTAACCCAAATTAGCTCTGTGCATCATGCAGCTGCCATGGAGCTGTTTCCCCATCCCCTTCAGGATAACGGGTCAATGTACATGTACCCTTTGTCTATGAAATCTTATACTACCAACTTAGTTATCTCAGTCTCAAAAGTGCTACAAGATTCATTTGCAGATTGCTTACACAGGTCATTGAGTCCTGGTTCACTATCTCAATCCTACTGGTTCATTCACAGCAGCTGCTTTGCTCTAAGAGATTCATATACTTTCAGCCATTCTGATGTACTTCCATGGACTCATTCTGCCAGTTCTTATTATTAACTCTAACTTCGTCTTGCCCTGGTTCACTGCAGTAGAAACCCTATCAGGACCTGCCCTTTCTATCCATTACGCAGAGATAGCATATACTTTCTACATTGCTCCCTAAAGCCTAGGTGTGGGCTATATCCTTTCCACAATTCCTTCCTGATGCTAATTCACACAGCTCCACAATGTGATCAGAATCTGTCCTTACTCTGCCCATTTCCTTTTTCAACTGTTTTCATATCTGGTTTCATATCATACTTACTGATCAAGAGAATGTAATACATTTTAATATAAATTGGGCCTTTATGGGGATTTGCCTCTTTCAACCAGGATTTTGGTCTTTTGAAAAATAATCTAGTAATCAAGTGATATTTGGGGTATTTTACAGAAATACGTTTTAATATGCGTCTTTTATGGAAATACATTTTAATATGTGTACTTGTGGTATTTTTACAATGTTTATGTGCTTTAATCATTCAGTATCCCATCTCAAGCCACAAGAAGAGGCAGGTAAGAAATAAAATTATGTTATTTATAATAATAAATATTATTATTAATAATAATAATAGAAAAGTATTCCAAAGTTTGGAACCATTTTCCAACCACTATCACAATCTACTGCTATAAAAAGAGTTAATATTTCACTTGGTTTTTTTAAAAGAGCTGACTTTTAATACAGATTTTAGTTATGCACTGCTTACATGTCTAAAATGCAAATTTGTGTGTTGAATGAGAAAAGCATTACACAAAAGTAATCACTGTTATGCAATGTAGCTATTTTGTCTTGATAGGATTAAATGTAAGGATATGTGAATTTTTCCCAGTGAATCTTTGAAAAGAAATAGTGACGTTCACCTCTTTCAGTATCAAGTAGGTGTAATGTACCAACATTTTATGTTTCAGGATAAAATACAAAAATAGGGGAAGGAGGTGTGGAGGGGTCTTGCAGCCCTTTTAAGATTAAAAAATATTCATGCACTACAAACCATGTCTTCAGATGACTTCAATCATCTGCTCTCCAAAATTCTAACATAATCCAGTTTAAAAAAATATAAAATAGTGAGAAGAGAAAAGCAAAAATGCCAAGAACAGAAATCAAATTACAGGCCCTGGTAGCCACAAGGGTTTTGTTCCTTCAGTACCTTGTGGATTTCCTATAGTCAACTTTGAGCCTTGAACCTAATCTAGCATTGCTTTTCTAATGTTCTTATCTTCAATGTTTTTCTGGGAAATATTATTATTATTATACTTATTATATTAATGTTATTAACATTCCATGTTTTTTAAAAAAAATGTTACTCAGGGAGACACATTATAATTATATTTATTATTATACAGCATTTAAATGTTTCCTCCAACATTCATCTTTTAAGATTCTAGCACAATGATTAAATGTTAACACCAATAACATAGCCCTGCACGTGGAGTAATTTGAGTAGGTGTACTTACCATGTGCTACCAGATTGATCAAATTTAATTTGTTCCCGTTTCTTTTACATTTTTTAAAAAATGGTATTACTATTATGGAGAAAAGCAAAGCTTGCATTTTTGGATGATAAAACCATACACCAATATTGCTAAGTTCAGAGAAAATGCAAGTAAATCACACATGGTATACAACAGGCAATTATGGAGGCAACTGTATACTAATAATTAGTATTACACTATTCAGTAAAATGTGTTATTAGAATTACACTTCATCAGTAAACCACGTTTATCTTTTTAAATATTCATTATAGTTACAGTTCTTCATAATATGAGTTTATACTACTTCTCATTCCAATTGTTAAAGGGCTTGTGTTTTCAAGATAAATATTTGATTTTGCAGTTTACAACTTTATCAAAATTATAGCCCTTTACTAAAGTTTAACGTCTCACTATGTTACAAGTATAACTTTTTAGAAAAACTTGTCCAACATTTCAGCATACTTGTTCTGTCACGCGCTGGGCCTGTGACTGACTGTCTGTTATGTAGGACATATGCTTTACGCCCAGCGGGAAGCCAGGGGCCTAAAGAAGGGTAGTTGAGGAATTTTCCTGAAAAGATGGCCTTGAAGTCTTTAAAGAAATAACAAAGTCTTTATTGACGAACAAATAATAAATCTTCAAGGAGTCTTGTCCCACAGGACAGGCGATAGGCTTTGAATAACTGTGAAAACCCTCTTATAACCCCTCCCAAGCTATCTGTTATCTGGGCCTAGCTAGTCTGGGACCCACTGCCAACTCCAAGTGCGTCTGGTTGTTGAGTGGACCTACCAGCCAATGGCTTGTAGATGTTTCTGTGCTGTTGTCGTATCCTGGACAGTCAATATCCCTGGGGTTCTTTAACCTTGGTGCTCTTTATCCCCGGTGGTCTTTAACCCTGGTGGTCTTTATCCCTGGAGGTCTTGAAATAGGAAGCCTTTTACGGGACGAGCTGGTGTATGTCCTACAGCTGAGCTTCCCAAGAGAGACTAACTTAAAAATGGCTCCTTCCCTCCCAGAGCCCTGAACAGGGGGCGGAACCAAACTTAATGGTGATTGACAGGTGGCCTGTCCTATGGCTGCAAACATTTGCAGCAAGAAAGTAAAATAGAAGGTTCTGGTACAGCTGTACCAGCACAATACTAGTTAATTGTAAATGGTTAGAAGATTAATTTTTATTTGTATTATGGACTTTAATCCTTATATTTAATTCAAATGTATTTTGTGATAATCATCTGATGCCTTTGGACTATTGTATATATTCAGTTACATGATATAATGATAATTATATGATATAATTATCTCTTGTATGTGTTACTTTACTGACATTTTTATTTATTGACATGCTGCATATGTATGTGTAAAATGTGTTTGTCAAGTGTTTTGATATGGCCGATGGGCTAATCAATAAAACGTACCTATTGATTTAGTTGTTTTATGTTAAGAAGCCTTTTAATTTATGTATAATTTTATTGTATTTACATTCACTTCTTCATTTGGTTTCACTAATTCCACCCTTCACATATTTTACTGTTGTTTTATAAGCTCTATAGAAATATTTCTAATTTAAAGGAAACTTTATAACATATTGGGGCTAAGTTCACTAAAGGTGATATAACATAGAATTTGAACTGATATCATTATTGTGTCAATTTGTGCTACCTTTCAAGAGCTACAGGTTTTCAAAATTACTCTTTTCACTGCCCCATGTCACTTTTCTTTTTCATTTGGCCACTAAGAGTATCTCAGCCACAAGATATCCCACGGTCTCTTGTTTCTCAATTTTAGTAATAGTTCTCTGCACCTATTCCTTTTTCAAAACATCCATCTACACAAGAAAATCAACTCATTTCTCAGGATCCTGCATACTGAGGATCAAATTAATATGTGTTCTTTATCAAGAGGAAAGTGCATTTAATAGACTCACTTTTAGCAAGACTGCATTTTAATGTGCTTTATTTTGTGCAGGACCTATATAACTACTACCTAGAAAGCACAAGAAACACCTCAAATGCACATGGCAAGAATATTGAAGTCTATTTTTTTCTGGCAAGGTGAGGATGAAAGACAATCACTTAGAAGAGGAAGGGAAGGGCTGATCTGCTCTGCTAAGGCATACAGCACGTGTTCAGTCCACTTTTCAACTGTAGAACACAGCCATTCTTTTAATGAACTGTTATCACATAAGAATTTGTCTGCTTCCAGCAATTATTACAATTTAGACAAATTTTCAACACTGCATTTGTAAACAGTTTCCCCCCATGGGAAAAGTAGAATATACTTTCTGCTTTCTTTTTAATTAACAGTATCAGTCACTCACATGTTTTGGGACCTACATTTGGCTGTTCTTGGGTTCTCAAGGATCCTGATCACAGTTCTTGTTAGAAAAATACCCTTTCTGTTCCTCATGCCTGAAACTGGTATTTTATATCACTTTCATTCATCATAGGTAGTATGTGTTGTAATTATATGTGACTGAATATCCTTTATATAGTTAAGGACAGTCACTGCTAATCGGAAGCTACACCTGCCAAAATCTAGCATTTCCCAGACTTTTATGAGCCATATCTGTTGTTGTTTTTTTTTCAAAACTAGAACTGATCATAAGGTATAGTCTCTTTTGATTGAAGGTTATTTTGGGGTAAAAACAGGTGTGGGGGCAAAGGTGAAAATGGTCTTCCATTAACTAATCGGGGCCTTAAGAGGGTGGAATTTAGTCATTGTTCTACTGAATATTTATGGGATAGGGAAGCTGGAGATTCAGGAGGAATCTAATGGACCAGAAGCTCAACTGGACACTTCAGTGGGACACATAATTCCCACACTGGGATTATATATTGGTCCCTGCCTTAGTAAGCAACTTCATTGCACACTATAGACCAGAAGCCTAAATTCATTTACTCATATAACAAGTGAACAAACCTCTGAGGATGCTTGCCACAGATGCAGGCAAAACATCAGGAAAAAATGAAACTGGAACTTGGTCATACAGCCCAAAAAACTCACAGCAATCCAGTGATTCTGGATACGAAAGCCTTCAACAAAACATTACTCATATATGCTTCGAGGGCTAATTTTTGCTGTCCCTGGGTTCAAGGATTATGTTCATTGTGCTAATCCTATTTCCCTTCTCTCATCTGTGAAACACACTTTCAGTTCCTCCTGCTTGAATGAAATGAGGAGTTGTGAGACTTGTAGAAGACAACATTCAGTGTCTCCCAAATTATTTGTTCAGAAGTTTTCAGTACAAGTATCCCTGTTGCTCACTATATTCTATAATTGCTCCATATCGGTTCTAGCAGATTTCAGAAGTTCTTGATACCCCACACAAATACACAAAAATAATTCCATAAGCATCCTCACACATGAGTCATATTCTAGCCCAGGCCCAGGGGCTGAAAATGGCCCCCTGGGTGTTTACTTCAGGCCCTCCTTATTTTCCTTGTCCTCTTCACATAAGGACATGTTGGCCCACTGCATCCTTATCCCAAAAAAGATGAGGAAGGCATGCAGCAGCTGAGAGCCCTCTGGAGCATTCTCAGCCACTGTGAGTCTTTCCCTCCTCCCGGCATAAGAATGGTGTGATCAGCCCCATCCTTAAGCCAGGATGGCTTGAGGAAGGCACATGATTGCTGAGAGCCCTCCAGAGAACTCTCAGCTACTGCTTGTCTCACCCTCCTCCTGGCATAATGCCAAGATGACAGCCTGAAGATCGGGGAGGAGGATTGGGAGGGAGGATCAGGGCATTTGCTGCATGTCATGCCTTTCTCCCAGCATAATGATGGGGTGAGCAGCCCCGATATTATGTCGGGAGAACAAGCTGAGGATGACCCAGGCTCTGCCCTGCCTTTTTTTGGCCCTCCCCCTCCTAGGCCCACCCCACCCAGCACGTGCCTGCCTTCCTCCTGGCCCAGCCCCCCTTGCTGGGACACAAGGCACAAAGGTTTGCCCATGGCTGTTCTAGCCTCTGCTTTTTCCTCATGAAAAAGTACTACACTCGGCCTCGACCTTTAGGCTGGGGCAATGGCTTGGCATTTTGTCCAGGTTTGTATGGCTAAGTCAAGTTGCTGTTTGTGCTTGTTGTTTGATCTCAAGCTACTCACAGTTTGCGAGCCAGCAACAACCATGATTAAAGCCATGGTTTATTGTTAGTTTCAAAACTATGGCTTATTTAAACAAGAACTTATTATATCACTGGCTTGTTTCCTCAGTAGTCAATGCAGAGACACAAATACACTAGAAGTGGGAAAAATAAGATATGGTTGTTAGACTTTTACTAGGCAACAGCTACAAAACTAACCAGTCCACCTGTAACACCAACTCTGTGTTACAGTGATGTGTTAACATAGCCATGGATTCACTTATCCTGTACCAAAGCGTATATAAAAACATTATTTCCATTAAAGTATACATAGTTTGCTCCAGTCAATTTGTATTTTAAAATTGCTTTAAATTTGATTGTATTGAATTTATATTGCATGCCACAATGAGACCTGACAATGTAATGAAAATTATCATAAAGAAGTTTTCATCTTTTAAAAATAATTTGTGGAATAAATGAATATTGGAGCCCCTCCATTTTAGGAAAAACTTAGCATAGGAGTTGGCTCAAATCCAGTAGTATTGCAGGGGTGATCTTATATGGAATCCCATCCTACTTACGAAGCTCCATGCATTCAAAGAGATGCAAGACCTACTTAAGCATATAGTAGCTGCATCAGCACATTCAAGAGCTAGAGTTCTGGATCAAGATTATAATATTTTTAGGCTGAATTCTGAATGTTCAATGGCTTTCTTTCATTTTTTACTGAAATGACCAAATAGAATTGAGCACTATTAGGTCTGATGGTCAAACTGTATAAAACATGTTCTAAAACTACTTTCACTAGAGGCAGGATCGGATCTTTTAGGGATATATATATATATAATTACCTGAGATTCATGATAGCAAAAAAGACATGTGAGCTAAAATTAAAGAGCATGCATTCACACCCAACATACCTGGGGCAATGCAGAATTGAGTTGTCTCTGGAGAGAGTCTCGGTCATAAATGACATCCTGAAGACGTTGCTGTGCCAGGGACAGACTCTCTTGTGTCTCTCGGAGTGTGTCGAGAAGACGGTCTCTTTCATCCAGCATATTCACCATGAGCTGCTCAAAGTGAGAATCTGAGTCAGACCCACTGCTCTGGGACCCCCTTTGACTCATTGGGGTGTCCTCGTTTATCGTTGGCATCACTTCGCACATCATTTCTTCAAAGAAAGAAAAATAAAGACAGGAGGTAAGAAGTCTTTAAGTACATAAGCATTCTGTTCACAATAAATAGATAATTGAGAATAATGTTAGGGGAATGTCATCCTTTAGGTCAGTGGTTCTCAACCTGGGGTCCCTGGATTATTTTGACCTACAATTCCCAGAAATCCCAGACAGTTTACCAACTGTTAGGATTTCTGGGAGTTGAAAGCCAAAAACATCTGGGGACCTCAGGTTGAGAATCACTGCACAAAGCAGTATAATCAATTGTGAATTATCATAGGACTTACAATCTAATAACCTCTGAAAGACCACAACTGCTTCACCTAGTTAAAGAAACTTTAAAAAACTGTCCCCATGTTACTATGCAGATGTTTTCTTCAGATTATATATATATATATATATATATATATATATATATATACATACATAGAGAGAGAGAGAGAGAGAGAGAGAGAGAGAGACTATTAGGCCAAAATCTGATTGGCAGCCACATAAAAGGAAGAAGTAATGCATCGTTCCATGGCTCCTACAGTGTTTCTGTTTCAGAAGAGATACATGTTTAAAGTCTCATCAGCAGATTGACAGAGACAGTGTCCTTTGAAATCATGTCAAAAGATTTCCTTTTTAAAATTGGCGTCTTTTATCTGACCTTTATCCACCCCCTCAGTATCCTGTATGTCATCTTCCTCATGTCTATATAGATGTTCATAGCTACCATTAATTGCCAAGGATAGCTCTCTCTAACACTTGTATATAGCAGAGCTCAAATTCAACCATGAACCCAGAAGAAACTCAACTACAAGAAGTAATGCAATATATTAAATATATAATATGTCATTTATGAGCTATTTCTTTTTCAGTTTCAATGAAGAGCCTGCATCTGCATAGGATTCACCATGTAAAGATAAGGGAGGTTTTTACTTTCAGCCCTCCCTGCAGAGTTTTTTCCCCCTGAAATTTACTCCTCTCCCACAATTAAAGGGGGGGGGGGGGAATCCTCAACCAATACCATTTTTTTTCTTTTGAAGCCTTGGATATGAGGGGGAGTGAAGAAGATAAAAGGGACAAACTACAAGGATTACCCAATCTACCATTGAATGAATGGGTCTAATTTCGTTGGGATTACCAAAAGCATTCAGGTTATTTATAGACAGATTTCACCCTCAGCTATCCATGAATAGCAATATCATTTCAAATTGGAGTTATGCATGTTCTCTTTCAGTAGAAGATAAAATAATGTTAAACAACACAGTACTTACTTAAAATATCATTTGGCATTCAGTCATACCCTAAAGCCCACCAGATCCCTTTTGATCTTGGAATCTAAGCATGGTCATCCCTGGTTAGCACTAGGATGGGAGAATGCCAAGGAATACAAGGTGTTGTAATCTATCTATATTTCAGAGGAAGGAACTGGCAAAACTACATCTGAGTATTCCCTGCATAAGAAAATTCTATTAAATCCATGGGGTTGCCATAAGTCAACACAAAACTTGAAGACAAGAAAACTATCATTTTGGCCTGAGCTTGAGATATCTCTCCGCTTAAGCAAGATCTTCCAGTATCAAGGTTAAATGCCTGCTATATTATTTCTACTTCAAATTAGGTGGCAAGGAAGACAGAAATACATTTCCACGAAGCTAATTTGTTCAAAGATTGTTATAGCCTACCTTTAGCATGGCTTTTAGAAAATCAACTGATGTCACAGCTATTATAATATTTCTTACAATGCCCAATACTATGCAATACAAGATAATTTCGCAAATCTAGAATGATGCTGGATATTTCTCAATAAACATTTTCTAGCTAGTTTCTTAGCAATTCTGTGCTAGTTAAGAAGATTAACATTACAACATCATTGGGGAAATGAAAATGAACATAATAACCTCTGTTTATTTTCACTTCTCGAATAGTTTGGATATTCATAATCTTGCTTAGGCTCTCTAAACCTTGACATGAAGGTGCTTAAAATGAAATTCTGTAAGATGTCTGTAAAGAAGTCTCAACTAGAACATTGTAATGGGGTATTTACATAAATTGGCTTAAATCCAGTGTGTTAGTGGACTTTTCTAGATGTGACAGTCGTCACACAGTTTCTTTCTTGTGATCCTTAGACATCTGTGTAACAACTTGCACAACCAGAAAATATGTTGGAACCTCGCTTGTGCATAACCTAGGGGTAGGTGTTCACAAGCACAATACTATTTGCACTACCAGAATAAGACTGTTGAAAACTTGTCAACACACTAAATTGAATCAGAAATATTTGTTTGAAATGTTTTCACCCCTTCCACTTCTGTTAAGACTTTAAGAAGATGGTTATTAAAGCTATAATCAAAGGAAAATAATAGAGGAGGGCTATACAAATAGGCCTATAACCAGTTCTTGGATCTACTAGTGGTAGGCCCATCAAAGTAATGGGATACCGTGTTCCCTCACTACTTCGCGGTTCACCTTTCGTGGATTCGCTGTTTTGTGGTTTTTCAATAAACTCTAAAAGACTATTATAAATCATAAAAAATTACAATTTACAGCCTAAGGAAGGGAGGAAGGAGAAGCCAAAGGGAGAGAAAAGGAGCCCAAGCGGCAACAGGAGGAGAAGGAGGCGATTTATCAACACACGATTGGTTGATAAAGACTTGAAATAGTGTATAACTACTAAAATAATGTATAAGTATTGAAATAAATATAGTATCCCTACTTTGCGGATTTTCACTTATTGCGGATGGTCCTGGAACCTAACCCCAGCGATAAGTGAGGGAACACTGTATACAAAATATTGACGTATATTTCAGCAATGGATTCAGTAGATATACACTAGCAGCTGGAATTAGTCCTCAGTGTGCTATTCCTTTCATACCTTAAAGACTGCCATTTTATACAGAAGCTTGAATGCTACTGTGAAATCTCTAAAACTTAATGTGGGAAAGGAAGAAAGGGTTGAGTTTCTTTTACAATCAACAGTAAAGGTCACTACCTATTATGAGGACAATGGTATTATAACTACTTTCTTTTTGAAAGTAAGTTTCCAAATTCCATTATATTAATCTGTATGTCCACTGTATGCCAGTGGGGCATAGATTGTAATATGAGCAGAGATACTGTGGTAACTATCCTGCAGTAATATATGATTGGACTTCTCAAGGTATGCCAGGGCATTAATCAATGAAAAGCAGCAGTAGTTACTTTGACATTTTCCATACTCAGAGCTTAAGACATCCGAGTTAAAAGATTACAGTCAAATGTGTTTTGTTCTATTCCTACCCACAACACACATATATGTAGATATGCATGTATGCATATATAAATAGAGGAGGATAGGAGACTATGACTGAAAATCTTTTATCACTTTTCCATCTACATGACTATGAAAATGTTTGCTATGGTTGTAATCTCATACGCATCAAATAATTGTTTTCTTCTGAAATATGCCACTCTATCAATGGTCCTAAGTGTTGTATATGACAGGTGAGAGCTCCCAAAGGACCCAGCATCGAGGCAAAGTTCCCTTGATGTTCATGAACAGGAAATACAGCACTGGGCCTGATTTAGATGCAGCAATGGTCTGTGCAAGAGTTACAAACACAGCTACAATGGCCAACAACCTATGTGTGTAGGCTATGTGTAAAACAGCTCACATGATAAACTGCTGAAAAACTATAACTTTACATAATATATATTAATAGATTTGCCCCATGTTGAATCTAAATTTTAGACGAGAGATGGAGAGCCTTTGGTGTTCCAGATGTTGTTGAACTGCAATTCACATCACCCTTTATGCTGACGAGGGGTGATGAGAGTTACAATCCAAAAACAACCAGAGGACCACATATTCTTCAACTATGTCTTAGATTGTTAACTAAGCTTTTGAATTCAAAGGTTAGCATCACCTACTATGATCCCCATAATGGTAGGGCCCCAAATTCTGACTGGGATCACTGAAAAACATACGTTTAACAAAAATGCTACATATCTCTATAAATATAATATCAATATAAAATTTATGCCCAGACTCTAAATGATTAAAAGTGATCAAAAAAGAATATGCAACCACCATAAACATATGCTCCTACTTCCCCAACAATCCTCCCAAAACATGAAAGCTGGTGTATGTGTTTCAGTTCCTGAAATAAAAAGTGATGTGGTATCTTACACTTCTACTTACACTGAGAACAGCAGTCAATGAGGGTGTGATGATAGTAATGGCCCCTGCTCCTCCATCTGCAGATCAGTGGCTGTCAATCTGTGTATGTGTGTTTGTGTATCAGAAACCCCAACCAGAATTGGCATTGTTTAAGGATTTTGGAAGTTAAAGTATGACATCAGCTGAAAAAATCTGCAGTCATTTCTGTTTAGTCTGTCTTGGTTGGCACTACACTGCTATTCTCCAGATGCCTTTGTCCCTGTTCACCAGGCCTCCTCAATACCAGATCCCTTTTGATCTTGGAATCTAACCATGGTCCTCAGAAGTGAAAAGAAAAGGCTAACTCCTCCCTCACCTCTCCTTCTCCTTCTAGACCAGTGGTTCCCAACCTGAGGTCCGTGAACCACCAGTGGTTTCCAAGAAGTAAAATGTGGTCCATGGCCTCACCATTGCTACACTGTTGCTACACCGGTGCAATGAGAGTGACTGGTCTTGCAAAACCCTCTTATAGTGCTGAGGCAATAGGAATGTCGGGAGAGAAGAGGCTGACTATCCACGAAAGGCACGATAACAAGCCTCCTTGACTGCTGCTTCTCCTCTTCCTCCCTCCCCCTGAGCCAAGCCTTTCCATGTGGCACCTGGAAGTGGGGGCACCTTAACTTCATTTTTAGGCCTGTTCCTGGGATTATTTAGGCTGATTCAGAAAATTGCACTGGGTAGACCACATCAGCTCTAGATTACTAAATATGGTTTTCTGTGGGCGAGCAGATGGCGACTACTGGATGTCATCTGTTCTGTATCAGAAACTAGAGAGGATGTGGTCTATCCAATGCAATTTTCTAAGTCAGCACCCCAAATAACCAAACCAAATCTAAAGTTGACTAAAAACTGATTCGTAACCCTTTTGTTACTAAAGTTGGAGAATGGTCCCAGGTCAAAGTGGTCCCCGGTCAAAAAAAGATTGGGAACCACTGTTCTAGACAGTCATGCAGACTTGAATCAGAAAGGGAAAGCAAGTTAATTAACAGCAATGACACTGGATAAAATATAGGTTAAGAATGGGAATTATATGCCAATGAAACTTGGGAAAGGCTCACGGTTCTAATCACTGAGGTCCACTTATCTATTGAATTCACCCTGCCTCCTCCAGCCACGTATCCCTCTAAAATAATTTTGATGTCAGAACTACAGTTATTAGGAAAACCACATGGACTCTGATCCACACAGGTTTCTATCAAATTTCTCCCCTTTCTTCCCCATTAAAAGAAAGAAAACACTAAACAGTGTGTCAATTGATGGAGTAAAAGAATATTATTGTAGTCAGGGCATATGTTTAAATGTGTTTTACTACAATGACCTATAATAGTGCCCCTTTTAAGTATTCCAGCCAGCCATGCTTTTTTTCTAGAATACACCATAACTTTTTATGCTCACTTTCATTGTCGGAAGAGCCAGTCCTACCATTAGGCAGAGTGAAGCAGCTACACTGAGGTTGGGGAGAGAAATGACTGGTGTTATGGAAAAGCAACAAGTAGTTAATTTGTGAATTAGGGATTTTTGTTACCTCATGCACCAAATTAATTTAGCTGGCTTTGGCTGATATGTGCCTTGATTTGTGATGTTGTTTACTACTCCACTTGGGCAGTGAGATATTTTAGATCAGTCCATTCAGGGTGTAATTTGGCTATTTGGGAAGAATTCTAGAGCCTTTGTTTTCTCCACAAAGGTTATTTTTATTTCTTGAAATCCTGAAGTGCCCTCGTCCCAAACAACCTGTTTCTGTCAGTTTGGGCTTCATGGCCCCATAACATATTGCCAGAGTTTCCTAAATTCACCTTTGAGCAGAAATATCACTTTTAAATGAGGAATAACTTATGTGAACCTCCAAAAATCCTTTCAAAACAAATATTTACACTTCCACACCCATAAAACAAATGAGTTCTGCTATATTTGGACTGTAGTTTTAAAGTACCCCCTGCAATTTGATGTAGTCATTCCTGAATGATTAAAAATCTAAATATAGTAGCTTATTTCATTACAGCTTAAATCATTGTGGGGGAGAAAGATACATGCTTATTAGGATTTTCTCACAAGAAAATGTTTTACAATGAACATATTTGTGGCGGGGGGAGGTAAATGCTTTTAGCAGGCTCTTCACACAAGAAACTGTTTCACAATGAAGACATATGAAGACATTTTTAGACATATAAGAAAGATGAAAGTGTGTCTGTCCAATAATACACACACTGACAGTTTTTCCTCTGCTACAGAGATTTTCAAAAATAAACTTCTTAGCTACTGATTTTGGCGTAATAAATACTTTTAATAAATAGGTATGGAACCCCCAATGGTGCAGAGGGTTAAACCGCTGAGCTGCTGAACTTGCTGAAAAGTTGGTGGTTCGAATTCAGGGTGTGGGGTGAGCTCCCGCTGTTAGCCCAGCTTCTACCAACCTTGCAGTTTTAAAACATGCAAATGTGAGTAGATAAATAGGTACCGCTCTGGAAGGAAGGTAACAGCACTCCAGGCAGTCATGTCGGTCACATGACCTTGGAGGTGTCTATGGATAACACTGGCTCTGTGGCTTCGAAATGGAGATGAGCACCAACCCCCGGAGTCAGACATGACTAGACTTAATGTCAGAGGAAAACCTTTACCTTTAACTTAACTGATGAAATATGTCTGTATCAAAGCCTACCAAGTACAGCATCTCTACTTTATGATAGACTGAAATAATGAAGTATAAAACTCATAACTTAATTGGTACAAAAACTATTTTAATGGTGCTGCTTGGATTTTAATGCTGATTTTTTTTTAAAAAAATGTGTGTTTTTGTTCTTTTCTGTGGCATTCTTTTTCCTTTTGGTGCTGGCAAATTAAATTACAAAATAAGTCACTAAGAAACTCATTGTGATATGACATACAGGTTGAGCATTTGCAGTAGGTCACAAATGAACAAATCATAGGAATTCTAGTCTGTCATATGAGCATCTATTCCACTCCAATTAATTTTGATTGATTGCCAATCTCATGGAGGTAATGTCTCAAGCAAAATGTTTAGCCTTTGGAAGCCACAGAACTTATGCTTTGGATTGCAAGTTCAGTGATCCTGAATCAAGCTTAAAATTTAGATGATATGGTTCAATTTGACTGGATTCCTTTTACAGTGCAACATTTAAAAGGTAAGAATTTAAATCTAAGGTCTCCCACTCCATGGTTTCTCCTGTGTCAGCTGTGTCATTTCTGGAGGTATTGACACTATTATAAATAGCAGTAACCAAGCATTAATGTCTTGTTGTGAACTTTATGTCAGACAAAATCAATGGTTATGATCGCGTATACAATAATAGCAAATTTGAAGACTGCTGATTGAGGATCCTTGTGTAGTCAAAATGGCTCATCTATGGACAAGAAGGAAATATCAGCATGTTTAGTAAAATATAGGGCTGGAATGAAGGGGAGAATTATGCAAAAAAAAAAAAGAGACACACACAATTTGAGACTGAGCATGCTTAATGGTCACAAAATTGTTGAAAATGGGAATTAAAAAACTGAATGTTTTTTCACTTTTTCAATTTTATGGATTGCTTAGTTACTTGTGTTGATTATATTTAAATTGGCTATTGGTTTATTGTTTTATTATCATCATTTTTATTTTTATTATTGTTGTGTTATTTACACTGTTGTAAGCCACTCCATGTTCCCTTGGGGAGATGGGGCGGGATATACATAAAATTATTATTTTTATTATTAATGTGGGAGGGAAGTGGATTGAAGTGCAATGTTCCCTCACTCCTTCGCAGTTCACTTTTCGTGGATTTGCTGTTTTGCAGTTTTTCAACTCTAAGACTATTATAAATCATAAAAAATTACAATTTACAGCCTAAGGAAGGGAGGAAGAAGAAGCCAAAGGGAGAGAAAAAGAGTCCAAGGGGCAATGGGAGGAGAAGGAGGCGATTTATCAACATACGATTGGTTGATAAAGACTTAAAATAGTGTATAACTACTAAAATAATGTATAAATATTAAAATTAATATAGCGTCCCTACTTCGCGGATTTTCACTTATTGCGGGTGGTCCTGGAACGTAACTCCGTGATAAGTGAGGGAACACTGTATATTAGAAAGAGACATGGAGGTAAGGATGAAACTCAAAACAAGCCCCATTTTCACAGCAAATATTTCAACTTTTCTACATTAGTGGTCCTAATCATCCCACCAAAGACACTTTTTCATTTTGCAAAACATGGAATGAAAATGTAATAATGGCAGTAATGAGCAATGAATAACAGTAACATGTCTTTTCAAAAGTATTTGTTCTCACACCAGAAACACTGAATTCTTTGGTTGTAATTGCACCTGAAATATTATATAAACCTGGGCGTTTTACACTCTCAATCCCTTTCTGTCCAACATAAAAGTAAACATTTACTGGCAATAAACCAGCATAGCAAGACTTGCTAAATAGGCTTGTGGAGTACAGCTGAAGCATTTTCTGCAGAGTTCATTGTAAACCCTGCACATTGTTGTTAACAGATTTGTGTTAATGTCCAGGTGGTGTTCTGAAACCCTTTCCTGTTGCCAAATTTTTCATTACCCCAACAGTGAACTCAGAAGCCCCCATTTGGGGTCAAGACCCACAGTTTTAAAAGCAGTGCTGTTGACCATACATGTGTTGCATCAATGAGCTATGACTCCTTTGTCAGTATACAGTCTCCCACTATTAGTTATATGAAAGTGCAATTTGGAATTACATTTTGGTGTAAAAGTTATTTTAATGAACAAATTGCACTTTTTACTAAAACATTCACATACACCAGGGGTCCCCAAACTAAGGCCCGGGGGCCGGATGCGGCCCTCCGAGGTCATTTACCTGGCCCCCGCCCTCACATATAATATTGATAATAATATTATAATGTAATACAATATAACACTAATAATAATACTATATAATATTAATTATATATTCTATATTACATATAATATTACTAATAATATTACAGTATAGTGGTATAGTTCAATATAGTAATATATAATGCTAATATTGTGCTATGCTAATAATATAATATATTGTATGTACATATAATTTGTAAGCCACTCTGAGTCCCCTTTGAGGTGAGAAGGGTGTGATACAAATGTAGTAAATAAATGCAGTAAATAAATTTCTGAAATGACTTGAAGGCACACAACAACAACAACAACCACGCTAATTAACTTGACTATCTCATTGGCCAGAAGCAGGACCACACTTCCCATTGAAATCCTGATAAATTTATGTTGGTTAAAATTGTTTTTATTTTTAAATATTGTATTGTTCTTTCATTGTTCTTGTTCTTGTTGTTGTTTTTGCACTACAAATAAGTCATATGTAGTGTGCATCGAAATTTGTTTGTATTTTTTTTCAAATGATAATCCGGCCCCTTAACAGTCTGAAGGATTGTGGACCGGCCCTCGGCTTAAAAAGTTTGAGGACCCCTGACATACACTTTTAGTGCCATTGGTAATTACAATTTAAGTAGTACTCTTAGTACTTACATCATTATGTTCTGTGACCCAATATAGAATTCCAAATGTCTAACTCATCTGGAATTAAAGCAACTTTCATAGATCATGGTTATTGGAATAAAGGTACAAGTACATAATTTTATACATTCATTCCATTCCAGACAACACATGATTATAGACTGCGATTTTTGTTTTTTCAGATGGGCAGAAGACAAGGTATATCTTATTTTAGCTTGATCTTAAAACCTGCATGTTTCACTGTGCTTTGAATGACAGCTAGTCCCCGATTATGAATGCCCAACCCTAATTTACTGTTAAGGTTTATTTAGCACTTTACCCACACCCCCGACCCTGTCCTTTGCATTTTGCACAAGTCCTTGCCCTGCCCTCTCAAATCTTATCATGCAAACCATATTATTGGTTTACTGGTTGATGAGGTTGGTTTTGATAGACTTTTACGATGTTTTTATATTCTGCTGTTTTTAATTGTTTTAATTCAATCGTTCATATTATATTAATTGTCATTATGTTTTTCATTTCCTGTAACTTTTGCTGTATATTGGGCTTGGTCCCTATGTAAGCCATCCCGAGTCCCTTCGGGGAGATGGTGGCGGGATATAAAAATAAAGTTATTATGGTGGAGGGATGTAAAAATTAAGTTATTATTATTACACCCCAACTCCCATCAACCCAATCCCATATTGCCAGTGGCTGAGAATCATAGAATCATAGAGTTGGATGAGACTGTGGGCCATCCAGTCCAACCCCCTGCCAAGAAGCAGGAAAATCGCATTCAAAGCACCCCTGACAGATGGCAATCCAGCCTCTGCTTAAAAGCTTCCAAAGAAGGAGCCTCCACCACACTCCAAGGCAGAGAGTTCCACTGCTGAACAGCTCTCACAGTAACTGGAGTCCCACACTTTTTCCACCTGTGCTCTAAATCACATCCACTGAGAAGTGGAACTAAACCCAAAACTTTGCTGAGAAGTACACCAAAGTCAAAGCTAATTTTCATTTTTCCCCCTTTGACCCCACCCACTATCTTCTCTCTGTCTTCTCCCAAATGCTCCAGGTTTTTAAAAAGTCCTGAATTGAGACCAGCACCATTAATTCTGCTCCACAAGTCAGTCCCATTTCTTCCTGGCTGCTGTTGCTCTCCAAAATTTTCAGACACAGAAGATGGGAAGAACCTTGCAAGACCAACCCTTGACAGCAGCTCAACAAAGGGCTGCTTTGATCAGGCAGCCATTCAGACGCAGTTCACCTTGAAGCCTCCTGGTTTCGGAGCAGAAGGGTGTCCATGTGGATGGGATTGCTCCTGCCCCTGCGCTTACTTTCCCCTGTGTTCTCCTTTGACCCACCCTAAAACCTCGCCCTCCCCACCAGCATGTGCGGAAGGCGCAGGAGACGCCTCCCAAGGCCAGAGAGTGTGCCCTCTTGGGGCCACCACGCCGTGGCACCAGGACTTACTTCAGGGGAGTCACTCGCCGCCTTTCCTGTGCCTCAACCGAGGAGCATGGCTCTCCTCCCGCCCTTCAAAGCCGCATTTGCAAAGAGGGAGATCGCCTGCTGTTCTGGCAGCGCCGCCGCCCCCCCTCCGCCATCCCACCCCTCTTTTCCAGCTGCTGTCAGCTACACCTCACTTCACCCGCCGAGAGCAATTCCAGCAGGAAAATCCGTGCCATTGTCTGCCCGCATCTTTCCCCTCCTAGTTAACTCCTGCCCTCCCGCCTCCCTGCCTTTCCTCCACCGCTGTGATATCACCTTTCTGTTTTAGGAAAAGGAAACCCTTCGGATCCCACAACGTTTCCCGGCAGCCCGGGCACAGGCACCCAGCCCCATCCGTTGCCCTCCAGAAGTTGGCGCCATCCTCCCGTCCCCAGAGAAGCCGGCTTGCACCGCTCCATCCCCACCAAGGCAGGCGGCGAAGAGATACCTCAAGCGTGGTCTTCTCGCCTCTTCAAGGGAATGGGTGAAGCCGCAGCCGTCCGCTTGCTGCTTCCAGGGGATGGATGGGCGCCTTGGCTCACACACTCTCTCTCTCACCACTGGGCGCTGCTCAGCTCGCCTCGGAGGAGACGCCGCCTCTCCCGCCCCAAAAAGAAGCCTCGGGAGCACGAGGAGCCCCCCGAAAAAGCCCGGCCAACCCCTCTCGCCCGGAGGGAGGAAGAGCAGCAGCAGGAGGAGCGGCTCGTCCTGGCCGGCGCCTCAGCATTTTCTCCCCTCAGCTCCTCGGCAGCCGAAAGCGGGGAACGTCCATGAGGAAAATGGCATATTACATTTTTTTTCTTGCTTTGAGAAGCAGAGCTTGGTTGAGACCATTGCGAGAAGGAGCAGAGGGGGAGAGAGAGGCAGCTCTTAAAGCTCCAGCAGCCCTTTTGAAAGCCGTATCACACTCCGTTGATACACACACACAGTACAGTAGAGTCTCACTTATCCAACATAAACGGGCAGGCAGAACATTGGGTAAGCGAATATGTTGGATAATAAGGAGGGATTAAAGAAAAGCCTATGAAACATCAAATTAGGTTATGATTTTACAAATTAAGCACCAAAACATCATGTTTAACAACAAATTTGACAGAAAAAGTACAGTAGAGTCTCACTTATCCAACATAAACGGGCCGGCAGAATGTTGGATAAGTGAACATGTTGGATAATAAGTAGAGATTAAGGAAAAGCCTATTAAACATCAAATTAGGTTATAATTTTACAAATTAAGCATCAAAACATCATGTTTAACAACAAATTTGACAGAAAAAGTACAGTAGTCAATGTACTTATCCAACATAAACTGGCCGGCAGAATGTTGGATAAGTGAATATGTTGGATAATAAGGAGGGATTAAGGAAAAGCCTATTAAACTTCAAATTAGGTTATGATTTTAGAAATTAAGCACCAAAACATCATGTTGTACAACAAATTTGACAAAAAATAGTTCAATACACAGTAATGCTATGTAGTAATTACTGTATTTACGAATTTAGCATCAAAATATCACGATGCATTGAAAACATTGACTACAAAAATGCGTTGGATAATCCAGAACGTTGGATAAGCGAATGTTGGATAAGTGAGACTCTACTGTAGTTCAATATTTATTTATTTATTTATTTCTATCATTTCTACCCCGCCCTTCTCACCCGCAGGGACTCAGGGCGCCTTACAGACTGGCAATTTATGCCAATACACCATAGTACAATAAAATAAACATTAAAACAGTTAAAACAATTATAATATACAGTATACAAAATTTAAAATAGTGCTTATGCCATTTATCCACCAGACCTTGTACAAAAACCTTTATTCCAGACCAAGTCGAAGCCAGTAAAGACTTATTCTTTAAAGGTTTGCTTACATAGCCAGGTCTTCAGCTTCTTTCTGAACCCCAGAAGGGATGGAGCCTGCCGGATGTCTGGGGAGGGAGTTCAATACGCAGTAATGCTATGTAGTAATTACTGTATTGACGAATTTAGCACCAAAATATCAAGATGTATTGAAAACATTGACTACAAAAATGCATTGGATAATCCAGAACGTTGGATAAGCGAATGTTGGATAAGTGAGACTCTACTGTATATGCACACACAGAGACAGACTAAGGGCCCTTCCACACAGCCATATAACCCAGAATATCAAGGCAGAAAATCCCACAATATTTATTTATTTATTTATTTATTTACAGTATTTATATTCCGCCCTTCTCAGCCCAAAGGGGACTCAGGACGGATCACATTACAGATATAAGGCAAACATTCAATGCCTTGACATAGAACAAAGACAAATACAAATGCAGGCTCCGAGCTGGCCTCAAACTCATGACCTCTTCATCAGAGTGATTGGTCTCAGCTGGCTGCAGCTGGCTGCTCACCAGCTTGCGCCACAACTGTGTTATCTGAGTCCACATGGCCAGTTCAAAGCAAAAAATGTGGGATTTTACTCAGCTGTGTGGAAGGGGCCAGCATGTGTCTCCCAAAAGGTATACTGTACAGGCAATAGCAGGGAGGCTAAGGAGAGATGTTTCCATTGCAGAATGACTGTTATAATAACAATTCAGAGTTACAACTACAGTAGTTACAACTACATCTCACTTATCCAACATAAACGAGCCAGCAGAACATTAGATAAGCAAATATGTTGGATAATAAGGAGGAATTAAGGAAAAGCCTATTACACATCAAATTAGGATATGATTTTACAAATTAAGCAACAAAACATGTTATACAACAAATTTGACAGAAAAAGTAGTTCAATACGCAGTAATGTTATGTTGTAATTACTGTATTTACAAATTTAGTACCAAAATATCATGATGTATTGAAAACATTGACTACAAAAATGCGTTGGATAATCCAGAACGTTGGATAAGTGAGACTCTACTGTATATGCACACACAAACAGACCAAGGGCCCTTCCACACAGCCATATAACCCAGAATATCAAGGCAGAAAATCCCTCAATATCTGCTTTGAACTGGGCTATCTGAGTCCACATGGCCATATATTCCAGTTCAAACCAGAAAATGTGGGATTTTACTCAGCTGTGTGGAAGGGGCCAGCGTGTGTCTCCCAAAAGGTATACAGGCAATAGCAGGGAGGCTAAGGAGAGACGTTTCCATTGCAGAATGACTGTTATAATAACAATTCAGAGTTACAACTACTATCTTCAACTGCAATACAGTAGCATCTCACTTATCCAAGACTCGCTTATCCAAGCTTCTGCATTATCCAAGGCATTTTTGTAGTCAATGTTTTCAATATATCATGATATTTTGGTGCATAATTCGTAAATACAGTAATTACAACATAACATTACTGCGTATTGAACTACCTTTTCTGTCAAATTTGTTGTATAACATGATGTTTGGTGCTTAATTTGTAAAATCATAACCTAATTTGATGTTTAATAGGCTTTTCCTTAATCCCTCCTTATTATCCACGATATTCGCTTATCCATGGTTCTGCCAGCCCGTTTAGCTTGGATAAGTGAGACTCTATATATACATCAAGGGAATCACTGACCACATAGATGAAGAAACACAACCTATAAACTATCTACAGACCCACTAAGGAAATCCAACAATTCAGCAAAGTACAAGAGCTATCCTTTCACTTTTGCAGGAGTCTACTGTATACCCTGTAGCTGTGGACAAACACAGTATTGCCCAAATACGAATCAAGGAACATGAAAGGCATTGCAGACTAACTCAACCAGAGAAGTCAGCCGAAGCAGAGCACTTGATGATTTTATTTATTTATTTATTTATTGCAAGCATTTATATTATGCCGCCCTTCTCTCTCTCACACACACACATCCACACACACCCCGAGAGGGAACTCAAGGCGGCCTTACAATTAGCCATCAGCAATCATTTAATGCTGAACAAACTAGTATAAAACATAGTGTATAAAAACAATTACAATTAAAATAAATAACATTAAAACATCCATATAAATATACATTCAAAGGCACATTCTGAGTCGTGATCCAGGTCTGTCCATTATTCATCACAAATTCATTTTACCGTTAATGCTGCATCTAATGCTTAAAGGCCTGGTCCCATAACCAAGTATTGGGTTTTTTACGAAAGGACAGGAGCGAGGGAGTCTGCCTCATCTCATTAGGGAGGGTGTTCCATAGACGGGGGGCACCACTGAGAAGGCCCTGTTTTTCGTCCTCACCAGTCGCTCTTGCAAAGGTGGTGGGATCGAGAGCAGGGCCTCCCCGGGAGATCTTAAACTACAAGGTGGGTCGTAGCGGGAGATACGTTCAGACAAGTAAGCTGGGCCGGAACTGTTTAGAGCTTTATAAGCTAAAGCCAGCAGTTTGAATTGTGCTCGGTAGCAGATTGGCAGCCAGTGGAGCTGATGCAACAGGGGGTGGTATGCTCCCTGTATGCTGCTCCAGTGAACCAACCTGGACACAGCATATTATTTGAGGATACAGAAATGCTGAACCACTCTAACAACCACCATGTCATACTACGCAGAGAAGTCACTGAAATCCACAAGCATGTAGACAATTTCAACAGACAGGAGGAAACTATGAAAATGAACAAAATCTGGCTACCAGTATTTAAAAAAACTCTAAAATCAGGACAGTAAATAAAGAACAACACTCTGAAAACAGGGAAATTCCAGACAGGAAACAATTAGTGCCAGCTAACACCTCCCAACAAAGAATTCCCCCAGGCAGGAATAAGCAAGGCCTTGAAACTGCAAGGCCATTAAGTGCTAATCAAGGTGATTAATTACAACATTCACACTTGCCTCCAACAGACAATGATTCTTTCTCCCACCCTGGACCTTCCACAGATATGTAAACCACACTCGCCTAGTTTCCAACAAACCTCCCAACTTCTGAGGATGCCTGCCATATAAATGTGGGTGAAACATCAGGAAAGAATACTTCTGGAACATGGCCATACAGCCCAGAAAACTCACAGCATCCCAGTGATTCCGGCCATGAAAGCCTTCGACAACATATTTCTCATATCACATCATGGCTATTCTCTCCTGGTGGAATATTTCATTCTGTTAATGGTGTCTACCTTCTTTTTTTAAAAAAAGTCCACATTATAAAGTGTTAAGGGCGTGTACAGAAGGGAAGTATATGTATAAGTGTGTCTGTTTCTCTCTCTCTCCTGGGTTGGGAAGTCACCGGATTAAGAAGGGGGATGGCGAGGAAGAAGGGATTTCGCTTTTCTTGGAATTAAACTTTGCAGAGTGACAGCTGGAACAGCCTCTTCTTTCCCCGATCTATCCAGATGAAAACAGCCCCAGTTCTTTTAGTATCTCAACACTGTGTGGTTTTAAGAATAAAATTTAAAAAAGAGAAATAGATATAGTGGTCTTTTAAAATATCTCTTTCAAAGGATGAAGCATTCATCCATCTCTCGCAATCTGTCCAAGGTGCCGACATTTCCTTAGACATGTGTGTCCGGAATCTCCACAGACTTTTTAATCACTTTCTTTGCTGCTCAGAAGTATCACCCTAGCACATGTCTACCCAGAAATAAGCCCCATTGAGTTCAATGGTACTGCTGACTCTCTACTAAGGCTATGGGTAAATCTGCACTGTAGAATTAATGCAGTTTTACACCACATGGCTCAAGGCCATAGAATGCAAGGGAGTTGTAGTTGGTGAGACACCAGCACACTTTGTCAAAAAAGGCTAAAGCCCTTGTTAAACCATGCCTCTCGCAACTCCATTGCATTGACCCACGGCAGTTGAAGGGTGTCAAACTGTGTTAATTCTGCAGTGTTGCTGCACCCTATGTTGCCCTGTATTTGGTGGAATGAAACCAGAGTGGAGGGTGGCCAAGGATAAGGGCTTTACCCACCATCCTAAATGGCCCTCCTATCATTAGTGGACCAAGAACTGCTTTCATGTATCATTTTGAGTATCCTCAAGGAGGTTAAGATCTTCTGGGGCGGCCCTGCTCTTGGTCCCACCTCCTTCGCAAGTGCGGTTGGTGGGGACGAGATACAGGGCATTCTCAGTGGTGGCTCCTCGGCTCTGGAACTCTCTCTCCAGTGTGATTAGATCAGCGCCCTCCCTGTTGGCCTTCAGAAAAAAAAAAAGACATGGCTGTGGGACCAAGTTTTTGGCTAGTAAAGTAATGCAGTGCAAGAAATAAATAAGGAATATGTGCAATTGATAATTGGAATGGCCCCGGTCTACAATTTTGGGTCATGTGATTTTAATGTTGAAATGTTGTTGTATCATATGTTTAATGGTCTTTGATTTTAACACATAGTTATATGTTTCTTGTTTAGCTTTTATGATTTGGTTTTACATACATGTTAGGCATTGAATTTTGCCAATATTTCATTGTAAACTGCTTTGAGTCCCCAACAGGGGTGAGAAAAGGGGTATATAAATACAGTAAATGCATAAAAAACACCATTCCACTTTTATATAAAGAATAATTTAGTATTAATGGCTTATTGTTAGAGCCATTGAATTACTCCTCTCCTAGGACTCTTCTAAGATGCTGTTGAGTACCGTCAAGTCATTTCTGATTTATGACAACCTTGAAACAAACCTATCAGGGGGTTTTCTTGAGAGAAATTGTTCAGAAGGGTTTTGCCATTGGCCTTCTCTGAGGTTGAGAGAGTGTGACTAGTTGACCAAAGCCATTCAGCAGGTTTCAGTGGGCGTTCTAAAGTCTTAGTCCAAACACTCAAATAATTTAGCTTGTATAGCTGCGTTTCTGCTTGCGCAGCGGAGTAAACCACTTAGCTGTTGAACTTGCTGACCGAAAGGTCGGCAGTTTGAATCCAGGGAGTGGGGTGAGCTCTCACTGTTAGCCCCAGCTTCTGCCAACCTAGCAGTTCTAAAACATGCAAACATGAGTAGATCAATAGGTACCGCTCCAGCGGGAAGGTAACGGTGCTCCATGCAGTCATGCCGGCCACATGACCTTGGAGGTGTCTTCGGACAATGCCAGCTCTTTGGCTTAGAATGGAGATGAGCACCAACCCCAAGAGTTGGACACAACTAGACTTAATGTCAGGGAAAAACCTTTACCTTTACCTATGGTTTGCAAATGACAAACCAGAACAGAAAGTCTGCTAGACAGCTGGCCTAGGTTGTCCTGATATAGGAAATACCCTATGCCAGCTTTCTATCCCTGTGCCTTGAAGGCCAAAAGCTCTCTATAAACCCAGCAGAAGCATCAGGCGCGAGGAGGCGTGTTTCTCCCGCGCTTTTGGCCTTCTCTAATCTCTTCTCTCTTAGTCGGGGTTTCCCCTGGAAGCAGCAGCAGTGGTTTCCCCCAACCTTTAAATAAATTCTGAAGTAATCGCGTCGCTCCTCTCTGCCTCACGCACAGATACAGTTCAGTCAGTTCCCCAGATGCTGCTGCTGCTGCGTTTCCACAGCTCGCCTGGCCTTTCATTCTCTGCCTTGCCCTCCCATAGGACAACATAGTGCAAGAGATGTTGTTATTAGAGGGAAGGCAAGAAGCAGCATTCGCCAGCCAAGCGCCATGGCAATTTCCTCCTTTCTTTTCCCCCCTCCCATTCTGCTCTTTAAGTGCATCTAGAATTAATACAGTTTGACACCACTCTGACTTATCCTGGCTCAATGCAGTTGTAATTTGGTGAGGAACCAGCACTCTTTGGCAGAGAAAGCCTTGTAAAAGGACAGCTCCCAGGACTCCGTAGCATCGAGCTATGGCTGTTTGAGCTACGGTGGTGTGAAACTGCATTAATTCAACACTGTAGATGCACCCATAGTTTCATATAGAATATCCCCCTGCATCACACTTTTCTTTTGTGTTAGCTTTGGTTACATTTGCTCTTCAAATCCATACTTTATCTGGGAATAAGTTCATCCATTTACTGGGTTGCCGCTGTCTGGCCATGGAGCCCCAGTGGTGCAGCAGGTTAAACTGCTGAGCTGCTGAACCTGCTGATTGAAAGGTTGGTGGTTTGAATCCAGGGAGTGGAGTGAGCTTCCGCTATTAGCCCCAGCTTCTGCCAACCTAGCAGTTTGAAAACATGCAAATGTGAGTATATCAATAGGTACTGCTTCTGCAGGAAGATAATGGCGCTCCATGCAGTCATGCTAGCCACATGACCTAGGAGGTGTCTACAGACAACGACGGCTCTTCGGCTTAGAAATGGAGATGGGCACCAACCCTCAGAGTCAGACATGACTAGACTTAATGTCAGGGGAAACATTTACCTTTGCCTTTTATAGCCATGTTCCAGAAGCTGTCTCTCCTGACGTTTCACCCACATCTTTGGCAGGCATCCTCAGAGGATGTGGGTGAAACACCAGGAGAGACTGCTTCTGGAACATGGCCATACATCCCAGAAAACTCACAGCAACCCAGTGATTCTGGCCATGAAAGCCTTCGACAACACACTCATCCATTAATTCTGAGCAGCAGTCATGTTTCAGGACTGAAACACAAATATTGTTGTTGTTATTTTATTTCTTACTCACCTCTCCTCATGGCTCGAGGCACAGCACAACAAATTTATAAAACACATATTCATAAAACATTATTTAAATTACACATATTAAAATGTATTTTGAAGAAATACATATATTTAAATACACATAACAAAGATTAAAACACAGAAACATGAGTTTAGCTAGTTTAGTAAATCCCATTCAGCAATGACAATAATAATAATATGCTACCCGGCCCTCCTCACAGCTCTAGGCTGGGTACAACAGAGATAAAACACAGAGATAAAATATAATATTATTAAAACTCATACATTCAAATACACATTCAGTTCAATGCAACATCTAAACAACTGCAGTCTTGGGATCTTTTACACCACACACCAACGGTATTGAACTATGATTCTAATTTAACTGCCACAGTCATATACTAGGGAATCCTGGGTTTAGAAACAGGGTATTTAGAATTTGAGGTCAGAGAACTCTAGTGCCTCCCCAAATCCTAGGTTGTAGCCATGATAATCGGACTGGAATCATAGTGCTACAAATATATAGTGTAAAAACCCTAAGATTCTACTTCTTGCCCTAACCACACCATACAGGTGATCATGTTAGGGCCAGCAGTGACAGGACAGAAGAATTTGGTTCAAGCTATCTTGGGTGCTTTTGCTGCGTATGCTTACTAGGAAATGCCTACTGCTTAGCCTAATTACTTTTAACAGATTATTTTAATGCTGCATTGTCATCAAATCATGTGTTTTTGGCATGCAACTTCCTATTTTTCAGAGTACTTGCAAAAATGGCAGCTTTCCACTCAGCAGAACTGCATGCCATAAAGAGAGCACTAACTGAGTATTTCTGCTGAGGACAGGGAAGGTCCTCCTTGTACTGGGCTGGCAGTATCGAAAACCTTGACCACATCCCTACTCAGGCACAAAGCTCACTTTGGGCCATCAGCTATTTTAGCCAAAATAGAAGCATAGGAGTTTGCTAGGATAAAGTGGTCCTGAGGTCATCAACACTAACACGAACCCTTGAGATAAAATGAGTGAATAGTACATTGTGCTCAGAGGGTTTAAAAAAAATTGGGAGACTATAATCACTGGCTGCTGGTGTTTTCCAAGTTGGTGGAGGTGTACTTCCTTCTCATTTTAGGATGCATCTACACTACAAGTAATGTAGTTGGACACCACTTTAACTGCCATGGCTCAATGCTATGGAAGGATGGAATTTGTAGTTTGGTGAGGGACAGGGGCTTTGTGGCAGTGAAGAAGAAAGACCTTTCAAAACTACAACTCCTGTGATTCCATTGCAGTGAGCTGTGACATTTAAATTGGTGTCAAACTGCATTAATTGTACAGTGTGGCTCAGTGGTTCTCAACCTGTGGGTCACCAGGTGTTTTGGCCTACATCTCCCAGAAATCCCAGCCGTTAGCTGTTAGGATTTCTGAGAGTTGAAGGTAAAAATAATTGGGGAGACACAGGCTGAGAACCACTGGTGTAGATGCACCCTTAGGCTAAATTTTGAAAAAGATAGATCCAAGCAACTGAACCCTAGCACCAGAATAGCTTCAGCACCTTGGATAGTTCCTTTCAATTTCAGGCCAATGCATCAAGTAACCACCAGCTGCTTCTACTGATAACTCCAACCAATCTAAGCCATCACAGCTAACGGTAAGTAAATATGGGATCAATACTACAAAACACCTGGAAAATCACAGCTCTTCTGTTATGTTTGGAAGAACAGCAATCCATTACTTCAATCTTTTGATCAAAGAGAATCCAGCAATAAAAGCTAGAATGATCTTTTACAGAGCTAGATTAGTGTAGTGTTTGAACACTGGAGTAATATCAGGGTTCAAATCCTTTCTCAGCAATGGACATTTATTGGGTGACATTGAGCAATTCACACTTTCTCAGCCTCATACAAAAGCAAACCCTTTCAGAACAAATCTTGTCAGGAAAATGCTGCCTTAGGGTCACCATAAGTCATAAACAATTTGAAGGCACATAGCAACAACAACGGCAACCTTTAGCAAAGATGAACCAGACTTTAAAGTTTTGCAGGCTATATTCTGGCTGATGTGGCCTTTTCGAATGCAACTCTGCCAAGTTTCAATAGAATTTGGGATAGCAATAAACTGATGGCAAAGGGTCATGATGGACACATCTTTTGTCTTTCTCTTTTTTGGACAGTTTCTGAATGGTTCTTAACTCCTTAACGTTTCACTATGGTCAGTGCCTTTTCAAAACTGTTTGATTCTTTCCCTGCCAAAGTTATCTTGTAAAGAAATGCCTCATTCTACATATGAGTGATCAGTTTGATATTAAATGCCACAACTTAGTACAACCTGCCTCTATTCATCATTTAGCCACTTCTAAAATATTGCATACGTTTGTTGTTCTAGTGGTACTACTTGGCACAAAGCCTTATCATGATGCAACATGGCATGACAAGGTCATCCTACCTAATTTCCCAGTAGGCAAGTATATAAATATGTTGTTTCCCTTTTTATCATATACAAAGTCATTACTAGCAGTTCTGTTTGGAAGTAAATTACAATGACTCATACTTAAGGTTTCCTTGTTTTTTAAAGCATGATTCTGGACATAAAACTGTCCAGTTGGAAAGCTGATATACAGTTGGAAAAGTATAGAAAAAATGGATAAACATTACAAATGAGTATTTATCTGAAAGTTATTGGCAGACAATATTCCCTATAGAGAAATGGCCAGTGATATCAACACATAGGCAAAATCCCTTTGTGTGTATCCTTTTTAATGCAGGGGGTAGCTAGGCAATTTGTAAATATATTTGGGGAAAAATCATTTTCTTGACTTCAGTTAGAATCTCAGGAAGAAAATATTCATCTTCCATTACATCTTCTTTGTTTCCTGGTTATATTATCAGCAAATGAGGTTCCTTTAGCTCTATACCTTTAGCTTTTAAACAGAGGCTGGATGGTCATCTGTCAGGGGTACTTTGATTGTGTTTTTCCTGTGTGGCAGGGGGTTGGACTAGATGACCCATATGGTATCTTCTAACTCTGTTATTCTATGATTATATACTCTTCTATCTATGAGCAAGTCTCCCATAAATTACAATATAATAGTCCCATGCTCTTTCTCTTTACGTAAGAACAAACTATACAGTAGCCCAGTGGTTCTCATCCTGTGGGTCTCCAGATGTTTTTGGCCTTCAGCTCCCAGAAATCCTAACAGCTCGTAAACTGGCTGGGATTTCTGGGAGTTGTAGGCTAAAAACATCTGGGAATCCCAGGTTGAGAACCACTGCAGTAGCCTTTCCCCTCAAGGTCAGAGTCACAACCTGTCAAAAAGCTGGGGCCCCAATGTCCTTAGAGAGCCGCTCTACTGATGCTTGTCCGAAACCCTCTTAGCATTTAGGCATTGCAGCTGAAGAGGTGTCAAACTGTAATTCTACAGTGCAGATGCACCTACAAGGGCTTAAGATGGAGCCCCAGTGTAGATCCATCCTCTGTTTTTGTTTTCTAACCCTCAATAGTGTCTCTGAGTAGGATCAGACCATCTTTTATATTTCCCATAAAGGTCCTAATGTAATATGATTCTGGAACATTGTGGGACAGTAAAAGATGTGGCCAGATTGACAGAGGTAGCAGCACATCAGAAGACAGCAGGGGCTCTTCAAAGCTGGAGCTTTATAAAAGTTACTTTTTAGACTACCATTTTCAGAATTCCCCTATGGCTATGTTAGGTGGGAAATGATGAAGAATGTAGTCTGAAAATAACTTTCCCATGATCTGCCTTCTGTTTTGCAGTCTTATCAAGAATGAATGTTTATGTGTATGTGCAAATGTGCATGCAGGTGCGAGAGTGGATTTGCAACCAGCCCTGCATTAACTCTCCATATTCAATTTAAAGTGTACATAAGGTTTACATTTGTTTAAAGTATTTGCATAAAAGGCTCTCTGTGTGTGATCATGGAGCTGTGTTTCTGATCTCTGAAAGAGACCCCTGTGAACATGAAGACTACACACATATTAGCTATATATATATATATACACACACACACACACACACACACACACACACACACACACCATTCAATGTGTATGCATGAATCAATTGATTTCCATTCATTATAACTCATGCTCCATTGAGTTATGTATTGATTTATGATTTAACAGATATGCAAGAAAATGTGCATGCATATTTAATGATGTGTTCCAACATATTTTCTTACAAGTCATTCATTCACTCATTCTGAAGGAGTCAATGTGATGTATTGGTTGGAGCATCAGACTAGTATTCTGGAAAATAGGGTTGATTCCCTGCTCACGTATGGAAATCAATGGTGGACCTTGGGCAAGTCACATTCTCTCAAACTTAGAAGAACCAAAAGTCAACCCACCTTTTGAACAAATCTTGCAAAGAAAATCCCATGTTAAGATTGCCAAAAGACAGAGATAACATGTCACATAACAGCAACAAATCATTTGAAACTCATGTTTCCCTCAAAGTACGCATCTTTTGGTGAATGTTTAAGCACAAATATTCCATCTGCATTTTGCTATTTTTATGAGCCAAGAACTGCATTGCAGATTTCAGAGAGGAGAAAAATTGAAATGATATTTTGTATTGGTCCAGGAGGTGTGCATCAGGTTAATTTGTAGTGGAAGGAACTCCTCAAGATCGAACACCTCAAGGATTCTGATGTGAAGGTCATCCTGCTGTGTGTGTTCACTCACCCGGGACATGCCATTTCAAGACAGTGTATATGTTTGATTGCACTTCTGTTAGTTTCAAATAAATAAATGAATGTATTTGGATGCTTTCAGCATCTGGAAGTTTCTTAATCATGCTTAATCATTCCAGATTTTTTAGTTATTTCCTGAAGCCCCCAGTGGCGCAATGGGTTAAATCCTTGTGCTGGCAGACTTGAAAGTTGGGTTGCTTACCTGAAGGTTGCCGGTTCAAATCCAACCCAGGGAGAGAGCAGATGAACTCTCTCTGTCAGCTCCAGCTCCATGCAGGGACATGAGAGAAGCCTCCCACAAGGATGGTAAAACATTAAACACCTGGGCGTCCCCTGGGCAACATCCTTGCAGACCACCAATTCTCTCACACCAGAAGCAACTTGTAGCTTCTCAAGTCACTCCTGACACAAAAAAATTATTTCCTGACTTCTTGGAGAACATTGGAGAATTCTTGTCAAGCTCTTTATTAGATAGCTGTTCATCTAGCCTCATATCCAAAGTGGGCTTCTGCTATGATCCTAATCCCCATATTCAGAAGTTAGTTCTGAAACTATCAAGATTTACTTTCAAGTAAATGCATTAGATAGGATTGGGCTGCTTATCTGAGGAAGTCATTAGGAGCAACAGACCAAAGCAGTAATAACAGTCATCTATAACTTTATAATTACTTTTGTAATAACTTTGGAATTAGGTTAGGCATCATTATAAATGCTGAATGGAAGACTTCTGTTTCTTTGCTTTATTAAAAAGACCATGTGAGGCAAGAGGGAAGATTCCCCAAAGCGAACAAATGATCTCTTCTTATCTCCTCAAGCAATAAAAATGGCTTGACTCTAGCTTGTGATTCATGGCCAAATATTTCAGTACAACCTTCTCTAGCCCAGGTCTATCTATCTGAGTATTTGCAGACTCTATCATATATACCATCCCCAGATTTCCCAGACTGGCGCCTTTTTATGTGTACAAATTCCATCATGCTCAGGCAATTGACTATGCTGGCTGGTAATAATGGGGGAGGGGGTATGTTTGCTTCTTCCATTCCACAGCTTTCATTTTCAGACTGTGT
This sequence comes from Anolis carolinensis, assembly GCF_035594765.1. Lineage (NCBI taxonomy): Eukaryota > Metazoa > Chordata > Lepidosauria > Squamata > Anolidae > Anolis > Anolis carolinensis. The sequence continues at coordinate 158,586,186 of NC_085845.1, forward strand.
AGTCCATGAGATCACAACTTTTTGAAAAAATATACAGAAATACTTCAAACATTATAGTCACACACATGGAAAGACAAACTTAACAGCTAATGTGAGCAGATGTTGTTGGACTCCAAATCCTTTGATTTCTCATCATCAGTTATGTTGACTAGGGCTTCTAGGATTTGTGGTCCATCAACATCTGGAAAGCTTGCATTTGCCCACATTAGAGTCTGGTCTTTAGGTATCTGTGTTTAATCCTGCACCTCATCAAGTGGCTTTATCTACCTTGCAGGCTTGTTTTCATGCTCCTGTGGAGGATTTGCCATCCTCAGAACATGAAAGAGACGTATACCTGCCAAGACCTTCTTCAGCAATTCATTGTGACAAATAGCCATGTCCTACTTCAGTTCAAGAGTATGGGGAGCTGGAGGACCTCCAAGTCCTTGTGACCAAAGCTGTTGGAGACTAATCTCTCTCTCTCCCCCCCCCCCCCCGTTTACAAAAACCTAACCCCCCAAAATAACACATTTCTTCTCTAAAAATGGGGGAATGGGGATAGGACAATTTTCTCCATGATTAAACGCTTCCAGAAATTTAACACCTTTATCTTTCCTGCAAACAGCAAAGAATACAAATGCATGGGTCAAAGTATAAAACAGAGTAGGTGTATGTGAAGCCACTGATTTCAATGGTCTTAAGTGTGTCTCTTTGTTCTTGGGCTTTGAGCTGCCAATTTTCATTAACTTTATGCCACAGAGAAGAAAATTAAAGGGAATGTTTCCTTCTTTCACCCACACTTTTAATTTTCGGGCTGTGTAGTCTTTTGTTTGAGAAGTACTGTTACAATTCTGCATCAGTGGAATTCTTTGTAATTTAGTCCAGCTTCATGCACAGGAACAAGCAGCCATTTCAGAGAATGGTCTCAAAAACGCTTACCCTCTCCATTGCTCTGTCTTGGAAATGTTTGCAATTAAAATAGCTGTGAATTTTTCTGAAGGCTCAGATATAGTGTTAATAACTACATAGTTTGTGATGCTGGACGTAATCACCTATAGATGAATCCCAGTAAAGAAATCACATTCTATTAATTACATTTTTAAATGTATTAAATCGCAAATGAAATGCATTAAACAAGGTTGAAATACAAAATGAGTTGTTCTGTTCATGATGCCAACTATACCCCTTTCCACTCTAGTACTATTCCTACACCCCTCAATAACATTATGAAGAAACTGAATATGTTTATTTGGTTGTTTTCTCCACTTTTCTTAAGATTTCTTCCTATAGATACATAATTTCTTTTGTACTTCTGCAAACCTTGGCATCTGCCCAAGCCTGCTGATACTACTGTCTTGGGAATAGATGGTCTCAATTTGGCTATATAAGAACACTTCTTTGCAGAACGTGTTTGCTATTAGACTATCCTATGAGATCAGAATATATTTATAAAACACAGCTATAGTAATTTAATACCACTAGAAAGCCCTCCCCAAACTACCGCATTAACAGATACACTACTTCACCAAAATACAAAACCTTGGATTTTCTGGAAGGAAATCATGATGTTTAAAAGGATATGAAATTATTATGATTCTTTTCTGTCTTCTTAACCTCCCTTTTCTTCCTTGTCTTCTGTCTAACATTAAGGATTTTTTAAAAGAATTGGCATTTTTATGATTCATCTTTGATTGTAGAAAGTTGATAGACTGATTGATGGAGTCGGCACCAATGCCACATTGCCAAAGTGGTGACTAGATAAGCAGAAAATATATCACTGTATTTTTGTAATATTTTTATTGAAAAAAAAAAGACAAAAACATACAAAACATAAAATACAAAGAAGAAAACACACACACAAACTAAGAAAGCATAACATAATCCAAATAAAAAATAAATACAAACCACACAACCTCTGAAGATGCCTTCCATAGATGTGGGTGAAACATCAGGAAATAATGCTTCTGGAACATGGACATACAGCCCAGAAAACTCACAGCAATCCAGTGATTCTGGCCATGAAAGCCTTCGACAACACAATAAATACAGAGACACTACTTCCTTTCCTCCCTTTGAGGCAGAGGTTCTTCCTAAATCTTCTAGTGTTCCATTTAGTAAAAAGTGAAACTTAAATACCTAATATTTATTTATATTTACATAGACTACTTATTCCTTAATATATTTCTCTACTTTCTCCCATTCTTTCCGCACCTTGCTCCACTTCATTATTCTAGTTAATTTGTCAGTTTCCATGGCTTCTCTTAATTTAAGTTGCCAATTATAGATGGAAGGTGCTTCAGATATTTTCCACTTTTCTGCCAATACTATTCTTGCTTTTTTAGTCATATACAAGATTATTCTCCTTGTAGGTTTATTGATTTGTACATCTATCATGGTGAAAAAATACAGTTGCAGTGTAAATTCTAAGTCTACTTGTAAAATACTATTAATTGTATTATGGAGGAGCCCCAGTGGCGTAGCAGATTAAACCGCTGAGCTACTGAACTTGTTAACTAAAAGGCTGGTGGTTTGAATCCGGGGAGCGGAGTGAGCTCCTGCTGTTAGCCCCAGCTTCTGCCAACCTAGCAGTTCAAGAACATGCAAATGTGAGTAGATCAATAGGTAAAAGCGCTCCATGCAGTCATGCCAGCCACATGACCTTGGCTACGGACAACGCCGGCTCTTCGGGTTAGAAATGGAGATGAACACCAACCCCCAGAGTTGGACACGACTGGACTTAATGTCAGGGGAAAACCTTTACCTTTACTTATCTTCCAATTCTTAACTCTTTTACAGTTCCATAACATATGATATAGTGTACATTTCTCTTTCTCACAGCATAAGTCTTTATTGGTTTTATATATTTTAGCTAGCATCTGTGGGGGTCAATACCAACTATATATTTTAGCTAGCATCTGCAGGGTTAAATACCAACTATAGTGGGCTTTATAACAATTTTATTTAATACTGCTAGAACATGTAAAGTCCGCCATGCCTTTCCAAGTTCTTTCCCATTGGTCAATGTACATTACGCTTCCAACATTTTTTGCCTAGGTCAGCATATATTGGTTCTATTTCTTGTTCTTTCTGTATTAAAGTGTATATATTTTGGAAATAAAATATAAAAAGATAGAAAAATATATAATATATAACTTTATAACTGCCTTGGTGTCTATACTTGGAGAACAGTGAGACGTTAAATAAATAATAACATAAAATAAAGAGGAAAAGATAGCTGAACTAAACAAACTGCTATTAACAGGAAATGCAGAAATGAATATCAGTTCCCACGCAGCCTGTTTCAAATGGAGGAGGGTGGAAAGGCAAACTTAAGTTGAATGTCAGAAGAGCAATAGAAGCCTGGCTGAATACACTCCTTAGGGCTATAAGTGAAGCCTGAAGTGTCAATATCTGTCAGAGAGAGCACCCTTGTCTCAAAGCAGGCAACTAGCCAGCTGATGAATCCCACAAAAACAGTGCATAGGCTGCTAGAAAGACAAGCTATGGCAGGAGAAGATGGCATCTCTTTGCTCACTGTGTTCATGTGCTTCCCTGTGTGGTTCAGACTGATTGCCTGATGAATCTGGAGGCCTTCACATTTGTTCTAGAATGAATGGAATGTAGTCTCACACATTCAAAATACAAGGTATAATCAGAAAAAGAATCACAGTATTATAAATGGAAAAGGCAACCCCTTTCCTTGGTTTTCCATTCCATTCAACATCCTTGGTGTTGTTGATTCAATATAAAGTGTAACCTTCATGAAGCAAGATGTTAGTTTTATTTATGTAGCAGATTAATAGAAACACATGGAAACCTGAAACGCAGCACAATTAAAAAACCCACTTCCATCATTAATTAACTGTTCACATCTCACCAGTAATTTCCTGTCCTACGTCATCAAATATGAGTGTAATTTATGTGAGTGTTAAATGAACAAGCCAATGGTTTCAATTAAAGTCAGTATATTACATTGTCTGCACTTTCTCATTCATTGTGTTTAATTTACTTTTTGGATAAATGACCAGAACTATAAATAAAACCTCAGTATGTATTCTACTAATATAGGACAGACACTGTCTGTTGTCTTTCAAAGGTGCACCTTTGCTTTCTATGATTTTGTGTATTCTTGTTCACTCCTTCTGTTACATCGTCACCACCACCACTGCCAGCACTGTCATCATCTTCATCATCATCATCATCATCATCATCATCATCATCATCATCATCATCTATATTCCACTTTCTCCCCCTCAGAACTGGGATTCAACTAAACCAGATTCACTAACTAGATGAGTCCCATAGCTTGAGATCCCAGAACCAGGATTTAAAAACTAAAATAACATTTCTTGACAGTCAAGAGGTAGATACAGGGCTAGCCAAAGACATTTTTCCTACATGAACTACATTGGTTAGAATACAAATAGAACCTCTCTGTGCACCGACGCCTGTGACATGCTTTTCACACATGTGACAATCTTTGAATCACTTCTCCCCATACCTAGCTGTAACAGATAATTTAGTGTTTGCTGCCCCTTCCATAATCCTAAAAGTTTTCTGCTTTGGAACAGGCACCACAGTAGGCCTAATGGTAGGACTGGCCCTAGGCAGAGTTTCTTGGACTTTTCGCATTTGCACTCAAATAAAAAAGGAAACTTTCTTGCTATACCTGGTGGAGGATGTATATAGCATGGCCATTACTTCATTTTTATATTGTAATCTGCCATGTTCCTGGAAAACTAAAAGACTGAGTTAAAATTTGATCAAAACCTCCAGAAAACTATCTGTGTTAGTGTGCTGCAGAAGGGGAAAAGTTTGGCAACATTTCAAAAATTAGTAAACTAGTAATTACTTGCTGTTTAATCATATGCATAGCGTGTTACTCTGAGTTATAGATTCACACACAAACACACACACAGTTGGGGAAGGAGTCAACACTGAGGTCAGAGGGAAATGAAATGCAGAAAGTACAGACAGTGACAATTATCTTAACAGTGGCTATTCACTATGCAGTTTCTGCTGATAATACAAACATCTTATTGCAGAGTAAACTAATTAACACAGGTAATGCAATTTTTTTTTAACGAAAAGCATTATTCTAATTCAAGCCCTGGGGATAAATCCGACCTCTTGATTAATTATATTTCAACTATTTGGTTTTTTCCATTCAAAGCTACTTTGTTCAAGAATAGCCATTTTAAGATAAATGACAGAGTTTCTTGGGGAGCTAGAATCAATGTGGTGCAGTGGTTTGAGCATTGGAGTAGGACTCCCTGGAGACCAGGGTTTGGATGTCCACTTAGCTATGGAATGCCACTAGGTAATCTTGAACAATTCACATGCTTTCAGCCTGAGGATGGCAAGAGCAACTCCCTGAACAGATCTTGCCAAGAAAATCCCATGATAGCTTCTCCTTAGGGTTGCCATAAGTCAGAAATGATTTGAAGGTACATAAAAATAGCAACAACTACTTCAAAGGCTGAAATCCTTCCCCATTCCTTTTTGACTATTACAGTTTGTGACATATGATTTCTGTCCATTTATTCCTTGGTGCAAAATCTGGACTGTTGTAGAGGAACATGGCTGACAGAGGATAGCATATGGCAAATGAAAAGATGAGCAAGTGAATCCTTGTTGCTAATCTCTGCTAATTATAGGTGTTGTTGTTATCTTCTCTTACTGTATTATTGCCAAATTAGAAAGATAAAGTTACCAGTTCATTTTGTAGAAGCACTAGATCTGTATTTTTGTTTTCTAGTGTGTATGTTGGGCATAAAGAATGTAGTTCATTGGGTTGCTGAGAGTTTTCCAGGCTGTATGACCATGTTGCCTGCCATAGATGTGGGTGAAACATCAGGAGAGAATGCTTCTGGAACATGACCATACAGCCCAAAAAACGAAAGCCTCGACAACACAGTGTAGTTCATTCATATCTAAGTCATTTTAGCTGCAGTGATAGGTGCCAAATAAGAGTGTTCTATTGTTTTCTCTGTAAATCCACAAATAGGGACAGATGCTGTTGTAGTGTATGTTCTGGGTAGATGCTGAAGGCATGGAAGTAGTAGGTTTCTGATAGAAATTGGGCTTATATTACATATAATTACAATGTAATATCCAGAAAAGTAATCAATCCCATATTTACACAGGAGAAGTATTATTGTGTCTTATCATTCTGTCTGCAATATCAGTATATAACATTCTTTTGCCTGTTTTCAGCTGCACATATAGGGCAAACAGCTCTCCCTTGCCTTCAGGGACTCCCATAGTTTTACTACAGCTTCCATCTGTTCAACATCATATAGCCATATACTTATTTGTGAACTTAGATCAGCAAGTTCCACTGCCACCCGTCTCCTTAAACAACATTATTCTTTCTTTCTTTTAGGCTCAAACTTTCCTCTTGAAACCTAAACAAACATGTTGAGCATGTTGAGATGCTACTGGATTCCCCGCGGTGTGTAGGAGGTCCAAAGACAGGACAGCAGCTTAGAGGATTACATCTCTCCTTGAGGCACACCCTGGTATCAATACCATACCTTCCCAAGGCTTCTACTCAAAATGCAAAAACAAGGATTCCTGATATCCTCCACAGTTACTTTTGGTATGTCTTGTAGCATGGAATTTAATTATCACCCCCTATTAAAACTCAGTTTATGCAGTAAACTGTGTAACTGAGTCAAACAGAATCGGATTAGATCTAGCATTAAATATAAATAGATGACAGTGCAAGAGTTATTCATGACTAACCTAAGTCTTGTAGGTCGACACTAAACATAATGTATTGTGAATCCAATCTGCATTCTTCCCATGTACCCCTACTTTGCATATTCTTTCGTATCATCTTTCCTTCCTCTTTGCAGAAGTTTAAATTGTGAGTTCTTAATAGTAGGATTTTTATGTTTATGCGTATTTCTGTATGAGAGACCTGACACTGAATAAACAATTATATTCAGTGTAGTTCTCAAAGACAAAGGCCCCTTCTAAACAGCTGTACAAAATTCACATTGAACTGGATTATATAGCAGTATGGGCTCAGATAACCCAGTTCAAAGCAGATATTGTGGATTACCTGCCTTGATATTCTGGGTTATATGGCTGCGTGGAAGGGCCCATAGCTGTGACAGCTTGTAATATGAATGTGCAAATGATCTTGTAGTATCTTACAAACTAACTCAGAGAATGAAGTTGGTAGCATGAGCTTTTGTAGACTAAGGGCCCTTCCACATAGCCATATAACCCAGACTGTCAAGGCAGAAAATCTCACACTATCTGTTTTGAACTGGGTTATCTGAGTCCACACTGCTATATATTCCAGTTTTTATTCAGCTGTGTGGAAGGAGCCTAAGTTTACTTCCTCTGATACATGTTCCTAGGCATTTCACTCCATGCACCGAGGAAGTAGACTTAATCTACGAAAGCTTGTGCTACCAACCTCATTCTCTCAGTTGCTCTCTAAAGTGCTACAAGATGCCTCTGGATACAATCATTGTAGTTGTTGCCATTGTCATCATCACTATCATTGCCATCATCATCTTGTCATACTTGCTAGTCTGATACTCTAGTCATGTTCTTCCAGACGAGAAAGGCTGCTACTGTTGTTCTGAAAATCACTGTGTGCGTGGAAACACTTCAGTTGCTTTGTTGGTTGGTGGGTGGATCCAGAAATACATTCATTTGAAAGCATCCAGGCAGGAAAAAAGTGCAGGATTAGAAAACAGAAATTCTTTTTTCCTTTCTTTCTTCAATTCAGCTCTGGAGAAGCTCTGCAAGCTTTTTGGTAGCTTGCAGCAGAAAACCCAGGATTGTATAGATATGTGTGCCTGAACTGGCAAAAATAGACCTCAGCAGCCCCTTCAGTTCTCTCTTCATCCTGCATATAAGATCAGGAGAGTCTGCCAAATGGGTTAAGCTGTGGTGTAGCAGAAAGTGGAAATCCCTGAAAATCAACCAGAAGTGACTACAGAGGGCTTGGCAGCAAAATAGAGGTGTGGAATTTAGTAAGCTTTTATTCCAAATTCTATACAGCACTTTGAGTACAGTGGATAGCTTTTAATCAGTCAAATATGTCTATCACACAAGTTAAATGGTGTCAAGCTTCAGGTGAAACTATTCGTTCAGCTGCTTGAGTCTGCCAGCTACTTCATCCTTCCAAGGTAACAGTATTTTTTCCTGTCACCCAGAAATTTCCCCTTTCTGACTGAACAGCTGGTGCCTGATTTTCACAGAGATAATTTATATAAGAGTTCCTAATAGCAAGATCTGTGGATTTTCAAGCAGAGGACACATGTTTCAGTGATATTACTCTGAACAGTAATACCACTCCATTTATCAATACTATAGAGCAGAGCTTCTTAAACTGTAGGTCCTGACCCAAAATACGAGTTCAACTATATTCAATTTGTAATGCCTTCTGTGAATCAACATTGCCACTTCTCAGTCACAAAGTCCAGTAAACTCAAACAAAATGTGTGGATGTGCCATTTAGACTGATACTCTAAAATGCTTTGTAGATTAAAAAAAAACATGAGCAAACTGCATGACTCATCTAGTTCCAATATTCATTTAATTTCTGCAGAATGTGATAGGCACTGGATAAGGCCCCTTCTTTTGTATTGAATATAATGTGCCTATAGTGCTTTTTAAAAATCACCCAGCTCCTGCCAGCTTCCATGCCCTTCTTTTGATTCCAAAATTATTATTTTAATACCAGGAATGCTATGAAATTGGGTTTATGGGGCACTGAAGGTGTTCTATCTGGCTTATTGTAATGGGCATGGATACTTCATATTTTAAAAAGCTTTCGTGGTTTTTGTACATATTTGATTTCTCAGAAATACACTGCCAAGGCTCATAAATATGGGAGTCTCTGGTTCAAGATGCACTGTGTCTAACAATTAACCTTGAGAGTTATATAATACTGAACAATAATTAAATTATTTCTCTTTTCCTTATTGTACTATTTTTGTTAGAAGCAGAATATCAGATTCAGGTTTTTTTTACTAGAGTAACAAGATGGCATTATAATGAGATGGATTTTTTTTCTGTTATGACTTTGGCTGACTAATTTGTTATGTTAAACCATTCCCCTCACCCCCAAATTAGTTGCCAGGAGAACAGAGCCAAAATATGTAGGCGTACCATTACCAATAAGCCGGGTAAAACCAAAATATGTTTTTCACAGCTTTGAAGTAGCTTCTTATATATTTGCTCACTCAATTGTCAGAAGATAAAAACAAACAGTGTGTGGACCCTCTATTAAATGGAAGACAATTATCCACTTTAGACAGCTCCTGCAGATAATTTGTGATAACATGACAGAGGTAACATAAATTCCATCTTTAACAATTGGTGTAAACACAAAGAAATGCCAAGTGATGACAGCTTGCTTTATGCTATGGCTCGGTCCATTGCTTTTAAGGTAAAAAAATGCCAGAAGCTTTTTTTAAAAAAAAAAATCAAAATGACCAGTATAATTCAGCATAGTGGGAAAAATGTTCATTATAATCAATAAAGCCAGAAGGATTTGAAACAGAAAATTCACAAGGGTTGAATAATTATTTTCATTATTTTTATTTTTAGCCTGTTCCTCAAGTAGGAGTGATTCAACATTCATATTCAAATTGGGCAAAGGCAACATATTAAATACTTATAAACTGGGCATGGGCAAACTTTGGCACAGGGGTTTTGGACAGGAGTTGAAGTCCAAAACATCTGGGGGGGTTAAGTTTGCTCATGCCTGCTATAAGCGCTAAAAAGAACTTAACTATAAACCAATCCAAATAAAAATGTCACATACTGCTTTCAGTCAACAGTGAACCTCAGAATGAAGAGTAGTTTGATTTGGTTCTTTTAGATTATTCCTGTGTTAGTCAACCAGGATTTAAACCTTTTAGCTTAGTTCTCTGGTGAACACTACATATCAATCATTGTCATTTTGTTTGTGAAGGGTTGCCTTTCTGTTTCCATGGTTATGTGTGATATCCAATAACAACAAAGGAGACCCTTCTGCAGTCAGCCTAGGTCAGATTGGTGTAGGATTGTGATTCATTTTTATGTAAGGACACAACTTACCAGAAGAATAGCCTTGTTTACTGTAACCCATTTACTGTAACTATCTTGTCAGTAGTGACATTTCCAAGAAGTCTTGGACAAGGACTTTGTTTTTACTTAAGCCCGATAGATTTACTCCTTTTGACTTCTGATATTCCCTAATCAGTGACAGCTCAAACTTGGGTTTTCTGAAAATCTAAAAAATACAGTATTCCTTCCCCCATGTATTTTCTTTTATATATAATTGTCAGCCCATGCAACTTGAATATGGTATTAATCTGTTTATTACGATTACACAGCACAATGTAAAAACCATCTTATGGTAAGGTTTTTATAGGGGGCAACCATAACGTTGTCAAATTATGAACAAGTTTTCTGCTTCTTCATAACTCTTCATTGGAATGATGTAATCATCAGGGTTTTGGGATTAGGGCTTAGATTTAAGGCTCCACTAAACCATGAAGATTCAAGTTGCCATCGCACCACTATTCTCATTTTGAACTAGTCACTTTCTGTAAGCCTGGCACATCACATAAGAGTGTTGTGAGGATGACATCAGAAGGAGGAGAGCTGTGCACACCACCTTGAATTCATGAAAGGAAAGTTGAAGTAACTAATATACCAATAAAACAATTTCATAAGATGGAACATGTGGCGGTTAAACTGGAAAAAATGTCCTCCTCCACAATCATCTTAATTTTAAACAGGGTGAGCAAATAGATAGGATTATTATTAGAAGCTGTGATCATAATAGATTTTGTATATTTTTAATTATTCTTTGCATCCCTCCAACCACCATATCACACTGACTCTCATTTTCAACTCTCCCTGCCATGGCTGAAGTTTTGGAGTTTCTGCCTGCTAATCCTCATCCCTTCCTTTAAGTATGAGCCATTCCAAGTAGATAATGGTTGTGATAGGACCTGAGAAAAAGTCAGCTATATCAGCACATATTGTATATAAGAAGATGGCATGTAGCAAAGACTCCAATAGAGCAAATTCTTCAAGGGCTGCAAGTAGTACTCTAAAGTGACAGAGGAGTAATCTTCTCATGATGATGTTGTCATGTGATTATTTCAGACTCATGGTAACTCTAAAATAAGTCTATCATGGAGTTTTCTAGAGCCGAGGGTGTGTGATTGACCCAAGGTCATCCAGTGGATAATATGGATAAGTGGGGAGTTGATTTCTGGTCTCTAATGCTCATACCACTACATCACACTGGCTCTCTGATGCTCAACTAGACAGGAAAATTCTGCATTGCTGTGTAAATGTTACATTTTGAAAATGCTTGTAGTTTCCTGCCTCTGACAGAAAGCTTACTAGTGCAACAGGAAACCTGTACTGGACCACTATTCACATATTGTTGATTTCTTCTTGAGTGCTCAATCCTTTGTTTCTAAGTGGCAAACAGCACAGCAATAAATGAGATTTATGTAGCTTAATAGATTAAATAAATAACTCACACACTTTCTATATTAAGTTAGGAGCACATTTGAAAATTAGTCAACTCAGATTGTACAATATTAAACAGATTTCACCTGTCTTAGAATATGATGGAAATTTTTTGTGATTCTGCCATTGGTTAGCAAAGTAAAAATTTAAATTGATTAAGAATTCTGTATACATTAATGTTTTTCGCCCTTCTCAAAAGTCATTATAGATCAGCAGGAATCTTAGCTGCCAAATGTAAGAAGTGATTAGGCATCTGGATAATTTTAGACTTCTCAGTTTAATTTTTTTTTTAAACCCAACACATATAATAAAACCTAAGGATATTAATGAGTATCTCCTGCTGTGATGCCCAATTAACATTCTGTTCTTTCCCAAGTTATATTTCAAAGTTGCAGAGAAATTTGCTTTCTTTGCTTTTAAGTGTAGTGAAGCCTAGAAGATGATTCAAATGACTTATTTTTCTATATTTCTAATACATGTTGATACATGAAGCAGTGAATTTATATCCGTATTGTATAATACAGTCAAACACAGAGTTTCTGTTAAAAATCAGGACTTCTGGGAACACACAAGTGAGGTCTGGAAGGGATTCCAGATTTCAAGATTCATACTTAATATGTTTGAATGAAGCAGCACTTTAAAACTGCCTGGGTGGAATTTGGACTGTACAGAACATTTTACATAGAACAAAGGCAGCATTGAGAAGGATAGGAAAAACCCACAATATTTATCAGGTCAAAATCAAATATAAGAGGAAAGCTGGTATCTACAATGATACAAAACAGTATTTATTAGAACATAGCTGGAACACTTGTCCCTGCCTATCCACCCGCTATTTCAACAAATTCCTGGCACTTGATGATTTAGGGATGACATCAGCATGCTGTCATGGGGCTTACTTCAAGATTAAGAAGAACTGCTGATCTAGAAGTAGGTCCCCATAATTAGAATTTTCACATTGATACTTCTCTGTGATGATTTCTAGGATAACTTGGAAAGCTTTGCAGTCCAAAGTCAATGTAACTCAGAAGCCTCAGAAGTGTTGAGTCAAGCCCGACCTGTACCATTTTTATTGGCAGGAAACATCACTACCTATGTGGTGGACTTCTATAATTTGAAGACCATTCCCCTGATAATCTCATTCCTCCATCTTTAAAAAGAGAGAGGCAGTTAGAAAATGAACACCACGTCCCTAGTAGGCTCCTGTTAGTTATATTGCATTATTTGGCTTTATTTATTTCAACTTCACTTTTTTTTCCTCAAAATTGGAACTGATCATATGTTTCAGGGGGAGAGCTCATAATGGCCTGAAACAAATTTAGAATCACTAAAAATAGCCCCTATATTGACCAATCATTGACTTGGCAGGTTTATGGGACGTATAGACCATTTTAACCTCCTACACATACATTTAAGGTTTGATGAAAGGCCACTTTCCTATAAAAAGTCTTGTAGACCTAAGCTGACTTTTGGAATTCAGAGATTCACGTATCATGAGGATACCTGGTATTGGAATGAGGAAACACTCTGGGAATTCTTTCATGATGTATAGCGCTACCTAACTTTTTTTTTTCTTTCAGTACTGGGAGGAATGCCAACATGCTGGAGGGGAAAGTCCTTTCCTTTCAGCATGTTGGCATCCCTCCCAGTATGGAATAGAGAAATGCTGCAGATCCATAATAGTCAGATCTGTTCTCAGGCTTTCCTCTCAGCTGATATGTACCTCAGTGTTTTGTATTACAGTATTTTATGCTACAACATATATTTGAAACAAAAACAGAACTATATGTATAAGGATGCATACTTTTGTGATATTATTTGTGAGTGTGCATGATTGTATAGAAGGAAATTTTGCCACCCTGCTTTTCCTCTGCTATGAACGGCAATATTTGAGCTTTTTTTCTGTTTCCTGACATCTGTCTTCAGCTCCAGTGTATTGACAGCTCTTATATTATGAATGTCTTGCAATGCTACGGCTAAACAGTTTGATCCTTTCCAGTAAATGGCTGGTTTCCTTCAGTGAGAATGAAAGATGTGCAAAGTCTTTTTGATTAAACTAGCTGCTTTAAAAAAGCGCTCAGTCTTTGTACTCCAAATGAAATATGTCTGCATCAAACAGTAGTATAATTGAAATATATTCATTGTTGGATGGTTTCTTGTGATTTCCCCCTACTGATTTTCCAGGATGCTTGAGCAATGGGTTTTTTAAAAAAATGACCACCTGCTGGGATTTTGTTTGATTTGAGCAGATGAAAGACTGCAGAGAGGATGGAAAACCATCAAGATGTAGATAAAGGATGTCTCTGGAATAATGATAACATCCATACTTGCAGTGAGAAAAATCTTTGCTGCTTCTTTTATCCAAATGGAATATAAAGGAAACAGAAAGAATGTTCCAGAATTTGGAAACCACTGGCCATACTAACAGGGAAATTTGGAAAACTGTAGACTAAAGATATATCTATTAGAAAATTTAGTGTATTAACTAACCTTCTAATGTATCCCACTTGAACCACTTTGCTAAAACTTGCCAATATTAACTTACTGTATGAGAATTGTTATCTTTACCACCTTATTTCATCTAACTAAAAACAATTGGAAGCCTCCCATCAGGCCCATAGCCAGGATTTTGATTCGGGGGGGGGGGGGGGGCTGAATCTGAGTGAATGAAGATCTACCCTAGCAAAACTTTCGTATCGTTATCCCAATACCCCCATGCATATGGGATATATTGAGCATGGTGATCAGATCATGATATGGATAAACATAACAGTATCAGTAAGGCCTTCTCTCGGACCACCCTGACTACATGTCTTCCTCTCATTTTCTCATTTTCTTTTGTTTTATTAATGTGTCCCCACCTTCTCAACTGAGCTCCTCAAAGAAGAACAACAATTGATATAATGCAATGTAAACACTCAGGGCAAAGTGGGTGAGCTGAAATAAGAGCTAGAAGCCACCTTAACTTCCACTCCTATGTTCCTTCTCACAGAATCATTGATAGTAGAGACTACTGTAGAACTGGGCTGTGGCACAGCTGGTTTGTAGCCAGCGGTAATAAATCACTACTGACTGAGAGGTCATGAGTTCGAAGCCAGCCTGGGTTGAAGTGAGCTCCCGACCATTAATAGTCCAACTCGCTGTTGACCTATGCAGCTCGAAAGTCAGTTACATCTGTCGAGTAGGAAATTTAGGTACCGCTTTATGCGGAGAGGCTAATTTAACTAATATACAACACCATAAAACTTTCCAGCAGCATGTGGAAGAATGAGGAACTACTCCATCAAGGATTCAATGTCACAAGTGGACGGTGAAGCAGCAGCTCCCCCTGTGGCTGGAATCAAGCATACCCTCATGATGCCGGAAGCTAGAAATATTAAATTGCCTCTGTGTCTGTCTATATATGTGGTATGTCTAATGGTATTGAATGTTTGCCATGTATATGTGCATTGTGATATGCCCTGAGTTCCCTTCGGGGTGAGAAGGGTGGAATATAAATACTGTAAATAAATAATAAATACTGTAGGCAATCCAGGTAAAGTTGTACATTTGGAGTCATTTTCCTTCACTCTTTCACATCTTGTTGACATTAAAAATCTGACAGTTCCATAAGACAGTTCTGTAGCTCAGTTACTCATGGACAGACTTTCCACAGCAGAAGCAGGGACTGAGACGGGCTCAGGATTAGAGGACAAGCAGGTGGATGGATCATTCTATGAAAAATATTTACTACTAGTGGTGGTGGTGATGGTGGTGGTGATGATGATGACATTCCAAGCACAGCCATGGCTCACATAATGAAAGAAAGTGACATGGAAGTCAGAGTCAATGGTTTCTAATGGGATAGTGTTGTTGCAGCCCAGCTATCTACATGACATCTTTTCACCCAAAATGAAGAGCTCATTAGCCCAAATATAGCTCAGTCAAAATGTATTCAAACCACTGATTTAAAGCTTATTAAGGAAATGAGTGTTCTGCTTCGGAGTACCCGGGAATACACACACACACACACACACACACACACATAGGGATTGTACAATAACTATTATTCCTATTAGTAATATTCTCTCCAGTCATAATGTTTAGGACTTAACTTTTATATAGGACTTTTAAGTGTTCAAAGCACCCTCATGCATTATCTAGTTGTAATCCTTACAATATAAAATACATCATTATCATCAAACTGTATACTGCAGATTAAGCCTACAATATTGTGGTTTGGTTAAGGTCACATAGTAAACTCAGGTTCAAATTGAAGACTTCCTGATTTGTCATTCACTCCTTAGCAGACCTAATCCAGTTAGAAAGTGTTCCAAGCTAGGAAGCACTGCAAAGCCTTTGTTAGTAACATATTTACAGTGGTTGGTGTCTAAGAGCATTTATGTCAGCCATAGCTCCTGGAAGAAAGATTTTTTTTTCTAGAATCCAGTGATTTTGCAAATTACTTCCAAAATATGCCACTTCAGCTAAAACCTTATAGGGGTAGTTGGGGATTTTACTTGAATCTCTTCCTGTCTTTCAGAATACTAATTTTGATCTTATTCCAATAGTTATAGTTGGATAATGTTTTGGATCATCCCAAAATGTACATTATTCTGGACAATGTACACTATTCTGCACAAAAGAACTACTCATCTAACTGATGTGATATCAAAGTCAAATAATGGAAGGAAGAGAAAGAGAGAACTTTCCCATCCTCTTTTACACTCAGTAGAAGAGTATCAAATAAAATCAGACTTCAGTGTGAAGTGACAGCAGAAAAATGAAGTCGAAAATAAACAAAACCATTAATCAGGCTGTCTTGACAGAAGCTAAGAAGCTGATTGGATCTTAGCATGCATTTTGCTACCAACTGCTCCTGCTTTCAAGCATCATGATTTTTTTTAAAAAAAGACTGAAAGAGAGTCACCACAGTTGTATTTAAAATTGATTGGTGAGTAGGCTGTGGATCAAAAAGGTATATTATATTCCTTACGTGAGTAAAATTTTGTGCCAGAATAAAATCTGCTTACAGAAGCCTTTTGTGGGCAGTAGCAAATTAAATACTGTCATCTCATGTATTTCAGGTATCTTTCCTACAGTGAAATGACAGGGAAATGACATCTTATTATGCTATCTTACATCTGAAACATTGATGGGGAAAGTAGGATGCATGCATCCATAATCCCAATATTGCAGCTTCCAAGCCTCCAGAGCAACCTTCAAGCTTTCCAATTTCCAAATATTTTAGTACTAAGAATTACCTCCCCCCACTTTAATTGCCTAAACTGCTGAAAAAGTGGCAGGATGAACCTGTTTCTCTCCCATTACTTCCCCACCTCCAAACATGTTGTTGTTGTTGTTGTTGTTGTTGTTGTTGTTGCTTCTTCTCCTTCTCCTTCTCCTTCTCCTTCTCCTTCTTCTTCCTAGCGTTTGTCCCATAAATTTGCAGGGTCTGCTTGTTTGCTTCTTCTTCTCAACTTGTTCCTATTGGCCACATTTCTCATTGTGATTCTTGCTTCAGCCATCTCGCATTTCAAATGGTAGAACAAGCGCATTTTAGGTTTGCCACTCGGCCTGTCACCTGCAACTTCCATACCCAGCGTGATTTTAGTCATGGAACTTTGTTGCAAATGTCCAAACCATTTCAGATGGGATTCCTTCATTTCCTCGGCTATCGGAGCAACTCCAAAGATGGCACTCACTGTATCATTTGGAATCCTGTCTTTCAGGGTAACACCTGAACATCTGCATTTCCATAGTGTGCAGAGTTTGCTCAACAGCCTTAGTGATTAGCCAGCACTCAGTGGCATATAGAGCGACTGGTCTCACCACCGTCCTGTTGATTTTCGATTTTAGGTGAATTGGCATCTTCTTATCACACATTACGCCTGTCATTGCTCTCCACTTCAACCATGTGGCAGTTATATGCCCATGTACATCCGACAGTATGTCACTGATAGAGGTAATCTTTGAGCTGAGGTATTTAAAGCTGGTCACTTTGTTGAGGTCAATGCCATTGATATTGATGGAGCTATTCTCTACCATTGGTCACATTCCATGTACTCAGTTTTTGAGATGTTGAGCCATAATCAGAAATATTGCAGATGATTTTTCCACACTTACACTTGAGTCTGTAACTCTACCCACAACTCGGTGGCTAACATAACAATAACGGCATATGGTAGTGTCCAAGGATGCAGTTTTTGTATGTCTCTGGTGATTGTGTCCATGCATAGTATGAACAGCAACTGTGACAGAGCCGATCCTTGATGGACTCCAACTCAAACAGGGAAGGGCTGATTCCTGCCATGTATCTTACCACACTTGTCAGATTCGCGTACAGAATAGAATCATAGAATCATAAAATAGTAGAGTTGGAAGAGACCTCATGGGCCATCCAGTCCAACCCCTTGCTAGGAAGCAGGAAATCACATTCAAAGCACCCCCGACAGATGGCCATCCAGCCTCTGCTTAAAAGCCTCCAAAGAAGGAGCCTCCACCACAGCCCGGGGGAGAGAGTTCCACTGTCGAACAGCTCTCACAGTGAGGAAGTTCTTCCTGATGTTCGGGTGGAATCTCCTTTCCTGTAGTTTGAAGCCATTGTTCCGCGCCCTAGTCTGCAGGGCAGCAGAAAACAAGCTTGCTCCCTCCTCCCTATGACTTCCCTTCATGTATTTGTACATGGCTATCATGTCTCCTCTCAGCCTTCTCTTCTGCAGGCTAAACATGCCCAGCTCTTTAATCCGCTCCTCATAGGGCTTGTTCTCCAGACCTTTGATCATTTTAGTCGCCCTCCTCTGGACACTTTCCAGCTTGTCAACATCTCCCTTCGTCCATTGTATGTATTCTTCCAGTACTCTTTGTGATCTCAACGCCATCCATATAAGATCATGTGGAACCCGGTCAAATGCCTTCTTAACATCTAGAAATGTGGTGTCGATGTTACAGTTCTTCTCCCGATGTTGTTCAATCAAAAGTCTGGTGGCATGAATTACGCCGATGGTCCCACTCCCCTGATTTGCTGTCATCATGATGATATCTCTCAACCAATTATCTAAAATATGCTTGATGTTCTTCATAGTATGACAGAACAAGCAGATTGGTCTATAGGAGGAACAGTTAGCAACATTTCCTTTCCTCTTCCAGATGGGCACAGTCACACTTGTCTGCCAGATGTCTGGCATCTTTCCCTCGGTGATGATTCTGTTGAAAAGCTCAGCGAGCCACTCACAGCCTTGATCTCCCAACAGCTTCCAGACATCAGCAGGCAAGTCATCTGGACCAGTACCTTCATTTGACTTCATTTTTGCAATAGCTTGCTTGACTTTGTCCAATGTAATTTGTGGGACAGGTTCCTCTATGATGGCTGCAGATTTGATAGATGGATGTGGGAACTTTTAGTTAGAAATGATATTGAAGTGCTGTCACCACCTCTCCAAGACATCGGCAGGGCACCGGAGGATGGTGCCATTCAGAGACTTGTTAGTACTGATATGTCCAACATCTTGAGTGGATCGATTTCGTGCCTTGGCTAACTGGAATATGGACTTCTCACCTTCCTTAGTATTCACGTTTTCATAGAGCTTCTTGTCGTAGTTTGCCTTTGCCATGGAGACAGATTTCTTCATGTCTCACATTGCTAAAAGGTAGGCCTCATGATCCTGGGCCTTCTGAGTCTTCAGCCAACGCTTGTATTTCAACTTCTTTTCTTGGATCTCCGTTTGCACTTCCTCACTCCACCACCAGATGGCTTTATCAATTTTAGTCTTGCCGGGAGTTATGTTTCCCAAGGTGCTTGCAGCTGACATCTTTGTGGTTTTTAGTGTGTGCCTCCAATCTTCTTCATTGGTTGAGTCAGTGCATGTTGTAAGACAGAATATCAAAGAAGCGATGATGGTGGGTCCTAGCACCCTCAATTTCCACCACTTAATGTGCTGGGTGTCGGTCATAGGTTTGACTATTTTGGAGCAGTTTATTCTGAGGTCCATAACGAGCAGATGGTACTGCACAGCAATGTGGTCAGTAGGTATGACTGACGACATTCCGACATAGCATCCAGGAATCAATCTGAGTTTCTTGACCGCAGCTACAGTAAGTAACAAGGTGTGATTTCCTTTTATGGAATTGTGCATTTGCAATAATCAGATCAGCTGCAATGGCATATCTCATGATTTGTTGACAGCCATCAAGCAATCTGAGATGTGGTCTACAACAGTAACATAATCTCTGAGATTCTCGCTGACAGTGATGCCGATCTGATACAGATCCATTTTGATCTGATGTTCCATGGAAGATTAGTTTATATCCATCTCTGAGATCTCTTGACTTAGAACCTTTCTAATGTGTCTCCTGAAAACAGCAGATGCCTACATGGCGGTTCTTGAGACAGCTTGTAAGTTCTTGGCTCCTAATGGCAAGACTAAGGGTGGCAAGTCAAATTGGTCGATGCTGGCATTGGTGTTGGTGGGATAGTTTTTTTAGCTGGTTTTTTCCATCAGCTGGTAACCCTTGGCATTCTTTCTGTGTTGTTTGGGCAGCAACATGCATCACTTCATGTTTGAATGTCCATTTTTCAGCTGGTGAATGAAAATGTCATGATGTTATTTCTGGTTGCTCTCAGTGTGTTATTACAACCAATTGGGGTGGAGGTGGAACATAAAATGGTCTTGATGTCTAATGCAAAAGTCTATTACAACCTAAAATGAACGAGCAAATTTACCTTATAATTGGGATTGTATGGATGCCAACTGAGTCCCGGAGGCTGTGCTCTGAGTGAAGGCTGGGTCCAGCATTATGATTGGCTTAGAGGTATGGAGGAGTTTGTAGCCAGCTGGCAACATCTGCAGTTTTCTAACTTCTTTCTGGTCATGATTTCTTCTGTGATGAACAAATTGTTGCCATGAGCCACTACAGCATTTGGTGACAGTAGAAATGGTTCCCATCTTTATTCATGGGCTGAGTTTAGAATTACAGCACAAGATAAAAAGTCCAAGTCCAAATAAATTCTTAAGGTGTTCATTATCAGATATGCACCCATTCTTTCACTCCCACCAAAAATCTTGTTTTGTCCACCAACCAGCATTGCAGGGATTTCGACAGATAGTTTCAATTTATATTTAACCACAGAGTATGGCTGTAATAACATTCAATAAATATATAGGGTTGTTGTATGTTTTCCGGGCTGTATGGCCATGTTCCAGAAGTATTCTGGAGTTTTCTCCAGAATTTCTCCAGAGTTTTCTCCATACCTCACAACCTCTGAGGATGCCTACCATAGATGTGGGCGAAACGTCAGGAGAGAATACTTCTGAAACATGGCCATACAGCCCAGAAAACATACAACAACCCTGTGATCCTGGTCATGAAAGCCTTTGACAACACAATAAATATATAGATTTTCAAGTAAGGAGTAGCCGCTTCATGAATTTCACCAACATAGCCTAGTGATTCAAGAATTACTGGAGCTACTGAGAGATGTAGCTGCTGTACTGTTTCATTCTGGAACAGATAATTCTATTTTTGTTTCAAACAAGATACACCTTAGGACTGAGGGCATTCACCATTCACACAGGCTGATATGTGACAGCATTCAAACAATGTGTATGCATAGAACCAATGTGGGGTAGTGGTTTGAGCATCGCACTGACTCTGAAGACCAGGGTTTGAATCCTTGCTCAGCCACAAAAATTCATGAGTTGACCTTGGACAAATTACACTTTTTCAGCCTTGGTGGAAGGCAAAGGCAAATCTCCTTTGAACAATTCTTGCAGAAAAACAAACAAACAAACAAACTCCCAAAGCCATGATAGTTATCTTAGGATTGTCATCAATTGAAATTACTTGAAGGCACATAATTCTGTTTGTGTTCATGTGTGTCTGGAGATGATAGCTCCCAAACCTCTTTGATGGGCATAAATGAAGCCCTTCTCATATTTGTTTTCTTACTACCTCCTGTTCAGCTCTGCATTAGTACAGCCCATACACATGTTTTCACTCATGCACACCACAGTTCATAATGCTAACATGATTTCATCTGGCTATCAAAGAGGTTAATAGCCAGTGTCATGCTGGAAGACACAAGAACACATTTGTCAATATTGCTCTTTCACCTTCAGTTGGATCACATCTAATGAACATCAGTGCCAGTATCCTCCCACATTGACATCTGACATGTAGAGGACAGTGTCATTAACCTATCAAGGCTCGTACAAATGTGGAAGCCTCAAGCACTATAAGGAACCCCTTTCAATGATCAATGCCTTCATAATGTGTGAACTGTAGAGCAGTTTGTACCATAGGACTAGTTTAGCTGATATAACTAGTTTAAGACATATTGCATCTTATGGGAATAATGCCTATTAATAATTTATATAGATTTTTGTGTTTTGAATAGTTCCCTACTTTAAGAAAAAAGTTTTTAAAAAGGAGATTAACATGAAAACATAGAACAACAAAAACACTGCCAATTCTTACATAGGACATGAACTATTTACATGATGGGGTTGTTGTATGTCTTTCGGGCTGTGTGGCCATGTTCCAGAAGCATTCTCTCCTGACGTTTCGCCCACATCTATGGCAGGCATCCTCAGAGGTTGTGAGGTATCTCACAACCTCTGAGGATGCCTGCCATAGATGTGGGCGAAACGTCAGGAGAGAATGCTTCTGGAACATGGCCACACAGCCCGAAAGACATACAACAACCCTGTGATCCTGGCCATGAAAGCCTTCGACAACATATTTACATGATCCTGAAATGCAAGGATTACTACAGTAGAACAAATAATTACAAAGCAGTTCACCATGCATTTGAAGACTTCTTGATTTCATGTTGTGTATAATATTATCCAGGTTACCTTCATCTAAGCTTAGAGCAAATCAAAAGTAAAAACTTCTTAGAACTCAAGAACATTAATTTGGTAATGGATAGTAAAGACAGTTCATGATGCTTTCCTAGTACATTCTGCAGAGATAGAGTGACCTTGGCCCTTTCCACACAGCTGGATAAAATCCCATATTATCTGCTTTGAACTGGGATATATGGCAGTGTGGATTCAGATATTCCAGTTCAAAGCAGATAATGTGGGTAATTCTGCCTTGACATTCTGGGTTATATGGCTGTGTGGAAGGACCCCTTAGTTGGTAAAGCCACAAAAATACAACATTCTTGCTTATGCTTGCAGAGAGCCGTAGGACTTATCCCTCTTACCTGAGTGTGAAGATCTGTTAGAACCTCTAGGCACAGATAGCTCACCTGTAGAAGAATGCAAGCTTTTGTTAATGCCTCAAATTCAAAATTGTGATAAAATTTGCTAGCACAAGTTACTAAAAAAAAAAAAAACAATAGCACTGGCTGGGTTGTTTGTACCTGTTCCATCAATTGGCTTGTCCTTTTGTGCCTGCTTAGCTAAAGAACTCTTTTGCATAAATGTGGAAAATACAATGTGTGTTTCAAAGTTGTGCTGAGCTGAGAACTCTCACAAGGTTGGAGATCTGTTAAAAGGCTGTCCCAGCATTCAGAGTAATATTTCTAGAACCAAAATTGCAGAAGGCTGCTATACCTTTAATGGTTGAGTAGAAGGAATTTCAGCAGGTGTCGCTTGTAACTGGATGCTTGACAAGCAACACCTGCTGAAATTCTCTGTTCAACACAATTATTAAAGGTAAGAAAGATACAGTATTCAAGATGATAACCTTAAAGCTGCAACAGTATGTCTTGAAAAAAATCTCAGGGGCATAGCCGACCCTGGATGACACTGCATTTTCCCCACCCAGGTATTCAAAAAGGCTAGAAGTGGTGCTGTGGTGGAGACGGTAGAGGTATTGGTGCATTTCTTATGTTCTCCATGGACAGACTAAGCTTTCATCTTTCACCACTCTACTCAGAGAAAGGAATGCTTCCTTTTTTATAAGTACCTACATTGACCCATGATGTCGTGAATAGCTTGGGAAGTGTGGATGAGGAGATGCTGGTGGAAGGCTCAGCAATAGAGCTGGATCCAAGCAATGCTCAGAAGCTCCCTCAGCCAAGCTCTGAAGAAATATCCATGGAAGGAGCTACTACTCAGTCTGCTGAACATGTGCAAGTGAGTTCCTCTTAGCTGGCTGAGGAAGAGTTAACTGTTCCAGCTTTTGTGGACTTGTGAAAAGAAAGGTCTTAGCTGCTTAAGTCATTGAGATAACCCGAGAAGACAGCCAGCAACAGGTAAGACCTTTGGGCTTAGGGTTTAAGGAACTGAAGACTGGTACTTGGTTGCTGGCTACAATGTCTTACAACCCTGGTCTCTTGATCTCTAGTGTTTCCTGAACTCTGGACTTACCTTGGACCTTGGTTTATGAATTCTGATCCAACTTTAGATTCTGGAAACTCTGGCAATTGGCTCACAACCCTGGAACAGACATTTGACTCTCTTGTGCTATTCTGTTTGCATCTCTGATGGACTATTGGCTTGACCTTGAGCTGTTAATGTATGCTCTTTGACACATGGATACATTGACCCAAGTTCTTTTTAGTCAGGGTTGTTGTATGTTTTCTAGGCTGTATGGCCATGTTCTAGAAGTATTCTCTCCCGATGTTTCGCCCACATCTATGGCAGGCATCCTGAGAGGTTGTGAGGTTGTCTTTTTAGTCAGTTTGTTGATTAAAATTTCTAGACTTATACATGAATATGTGGGATAGATATAGTATTATTATTGGAGAAAGGATTATTAATCAGAAACTATTTCTAACAATTTACTTCCAGCTCTGGGAAAAGTTAAAGTATTTTCAGACACTGGGAAATACTGTGAAAGGAAAGAGGCTCCATTTTTCATCTGGCCTTCTCTTAAGTTGATTGCAGTTCCTTTTAAGTTTTCATGTCTTTCTCTGTCCCTCTTACCTTTAAACTCTCACTGTTGAACCCATCAGTCCTAGGATTTGTCATTGGGATTTTGGGGACTTAAATTAAGTCACCTTAACTCTGTCCCCTGGTGTAATGCTTTATAAAAGCTTTTACCCTCAGCACCTGCCACATTTTGTTAGATGATAACATAGGCAATGCATTTTGACAGCAAATCAGCCACCACTCGCAGCAGTCATTCATATAATTATACCCTAGAGCTTCTAATTTGAAAGTATGGAAACCAGTAAGTTCAATTACAATGTTATTTATTCAGTATTGTTTGCAATTAATTAGTATTTAAAGTTAAGGAAGGTCCAAAGGGAATACAGAGTGAAGCATCAGGTTAGATTTTGTAGTACAAAGATGAAGAGCCATCAAGGTTGCATTTTACATTTACTATGGAATAACTACACCTGGTAGGCCTTAGTTCTGAGGACATGCAACATATTACATTGTAATTGGAAGAACATTCACATGTATTGTTTACATTTCTAAAAACAAAATAATGTATGTTACATGAAACTGGAGAATTTTTCAAAAAGTATACATAGCTATGAAACCCAGCATAGTGTATTGGTTTCAATGTTGAAGTGGAATGCTGAGAGGCCAAGAATTGAATTTCCTGTTCAGCCATGGAGAACCTGCTGTTTTGTTTTAAATTTATTTATTTATTTTAATCTTATAATACACCTACAATACACATATACAAACATTTACACATACACATACATAGACTGTCAAGGACAGAACGCCACAAGGTTCAAGATAACAGAGTTTATTTAATTACAGAACTCAAAAAATGCCCGTAAAACACAAGGGCCAGGCAATTTTAGCCTTTAGGAGCAAAAAAGGGACAAGGAAAAAACGTACAAAAGATAAACCGGATTAAACCGAAGTTTAATCCGGGTAAAAACAAACTGCTTGCTTCAGCCTGAGGGTAAACAAAACAAAAGCCGAGGAACAAAAGATACAAAAGAATGCAACTAATTGGCAGCAGATTCCTCTCTGCTGCCAACACTGTGCTTAGAGGAACTTGCGTCGCTCCCACACACACAGCAGACAGGATTTCCAACACGAACAGATCAGCCAAGGATTGTAGCAGAAGAGTAGACCCAGTTCCTTTCCGTGGTTCAAAGCCAGAAGTAGACGTTTGTAGTTTCCAAGTCCAGAAGGGGGAAGGCAAGCCGTGGTCAGTTCAATCCGAGTTTTCAAAGCAGGAGATGGCGTCCGTCAAGAAGACGACGGAAGGTCAAGCTAATAAGAGTAAGCACAGGTTTGCACAAACAAATGCCCACACAATTCCTCCCGCCGTCTGACCCTGAATTCCAAAAACAACTTACGTCTCAGCACAGGAAAACACACCAGTCTTCAGGAAAGCGTCCCACACAGATCCCAAGCGTTTGTCCAGATTACCTTGCCCAACGCAATTTGCAATTGCTCCCAAGCCCCATTTTATGCCAGTTACAAATCCTCATCACTGTCAGCTGTCCTCCTTAACCCGGGCGTTTCCTCATCACTTTCCTCATCAGAGCTGGAACACCTCTGACTACGCCCCACAGCATCTCCAGCTGTGGATCCCATCCCATCCCTCCAGCTAAGCCATGGGTCTAATCCTGAAAGTCCCCATTCATCTTCTATCCCATCATGACCAGTGGCACCCAATTCCTCCCTTACCTGAGTCCAATCCATCTCATCCTCCTCCGAGCTAACCAGCCCCTCCTCCATTCTCTCCGTAAACCCCTCAAAAGACTCTTCGTCAGACGGTGCTGCAAAAATGTCTCGCAGTCTTTTTCTTTCTCGCTCCTCGAGAGTATCTGACTCTCGAGGAGTCTTACGCCCACGTCTGTCAGTAACAGAGCCATGAGGCTCAATCATAACACTATCCCCTCTCACAAAGGCCTCCTCCCCCGATGGCGGAGAAGTGGCAGTGATACCCTCCGCTATAGCACCACGACGACTAGAGGTATCTAGTTTCAACAGCGAACGATGGAAGACTGGATGGACCTTTAAACTAGACGGTAAACGCAAACGAAATGCAACGGAAGAAATCTTTTTAACGATAGGAAAGGGACCCAAATACCGAGGCGCAAACTTTCCCCCAGCCTGTTTAATATGTTTGGAAGATAACCACACCAAATCCCCTTCTTCCAACTCCTCCCCTGCCTGCCTGTGGCGGTCAGCCTGAGTCTTTTGCGTTGCCTTAGCTTCCAACAGTAAGCGACGGGCAACATCATGCAATGCAGCCATTTCCGAAGAGCGGTACACAGGGTCCGAAGAGACCACATTGGTCGACGGCGCCACACCTCCCCGTGGGTGAAAACCATAAGTTAGCTCAAATGGCGTATGCTGACTAGACGCGTGCACCGCATTGTTGTAAGCGAACTCAGCCACCGGTAACCACTTCACCCAAGCCGTGGGTTGATCCAAGCAAAAACAACGCAAGTACTGCTCTAAGAGCCCATTAACCCGTTCAGACTGTCCATCCGTTTGTGGATGAAAAGCTGAAGAAACGTTTAACTTAGTCCCTAAGCACTCATGGAAGTGTTTCCAAAAGCGTGACACAAATTGCGGAGCCCTATCTGAAATAATCACCTCGGGTGCTCCGTGCAAACGATAGATGTGCTTAGTAAATAGTAAGGCCAACGTAGGGGCCGCCGGAATGGTTGAACAAGGAATAAAATGAGCCAGTTTGCTAAATAAATCCACCACCACCCAAATACAAGTATAACCCCCAGACTTAGGTAAATCCGAAATAAAATCCATGGAAATGATTTGCCATGGCCTCTCTGGAACAGGTAGAGACGACAACAACCCTCTAGGGCGCCCAACAGGCGTCTTACTCTGCTGGCAAACAGCGCAGCTGTCACAAAAGCGCAAAATGTCTTGCCGCATCTTTGGCCACCAGTAGCTCCTGGTGATAAGCTGTACGGTCTTGAACCTGCCAAAGTGCCCAGCCATGGGTTCGTCATGGTGGGCTCTAATCACCTCCAACCTGAGGGCCCCCACTGGTACGTAAACCTGCCCCCTGCGTACCAATACTCCGTCTTGATCCTGTAGATGCGGCAGTATTGTACGGTTACCTGCTGATAGCAACATCAGTTGTTCCTGAGTCCACACATCATCCCTCTGAGCCTCAAGGATCTGGTCATGTAACCCGAGCTCATTATCTACAACACATAGAGAGGCAGTAGGCAAGATGGTCTGACATACTACCTGCTCATTGGTCTTAAACTCCGGCTTGCGGGATAAAGCATCGGCCCGCAAGTTTGCCTTCCCCTCCACGAACTGCACCTTGAAGTTAAACCTGGAGAAAAACAAAGCCCATCGGATTTGACGCTGGTTTAACTTCTTTGCTGTTTGCAAGTGTTCTAAGTTCTTGTGATCAGATCTGACCACGATCTGGTGCCGTGCCCCTTCAAGCCAGTGCCGCCACACCTCAAACGCCACCTTAATCGCCAACAACTCCTTCTCCCATATGGTATAGTTCTGCTCGAAGGGTGTTAGTTGCCGCGAGTAAAATCCACAGGGACGCAAGGTCCCTGAGGAATCCTTCTGAGACAATACAGCCCCCAACGCGTAGCTAGAAGCGTCCGCTTCTACCACGAACGGTTTGTCAACATCAGGATGTGTTAG
This sequence comes from Anolis carolinensis, assembly GCF_035594765.1. NCBI lineage: Eukaryota > Metazoa > Chordata > Lepidosauria > Squamata > Anolidae > Anolis > Anolis carolinensis. The sequence continues at coordinate 158,614,163 of NC_085845.1, forward strand.
TATGTTATCCGATTGAAAACTAGACTTAAGTTGTAGAAACGCATCGTGAGCTTCCCGCCCCCACACAAATGGCTGTTTCTTACGCAGGAGCTGCGTCAAAGGTACCGTGAGCTTTGCAAAGTTCGGAATAAACTCCCGATAGTAGTTAGCGAAACCTAAGAATCTTTGTACATCCTTCTTAGTCTTAAGCTCCTGCCATGAGTTGACGGCGTCAACCTTATGTGGGTCCATTTTAAGTTCCCTACCTGACACTACATGACCTAGGAACTCCACTTCAGGCACATGAAAGACGCACTTGGAAGCCTTGGCGAAAAGCCCATTAGCCCGCAGACGGTGCAGAACCTGCTTGACATGTTGACGATGTTCTTTCTCGTCCTTAGAAAAAATCAAGATATCATCCAAATAAATCACTAAAAATTGGTCAATTAGATCCCTGAACACATCGTTCATGAACCTCTGGAAGACCGCGGGAGCATTGCAAAGTCCGAAAGGCATGACTCGGAACTCGTGGCATCTGAAACACGTGTTAAATGCCGTCTTCCATTCATCCCCTTCCCGTATACGGATTAAGTTATATGCCCCCCGCAGATCAAGCTTGGTAAAGACCTTAGCCCCTTGCACCCTTGATAATAGTTCCGAGATTAAAGGTAGCGGGTACCTATCCCGAATGGTGTATTTGTTTAGGATCCGATAGTCGCAGACCAGCCTAAGTTCCCCAGTCTTTTTGGCTACAAAAAATACTGGTGCCGCAGTTGGTGAACTAGATGGGCGAATAAACCCCTTGGCTAAATTTTCATCTAGAAACTCCCGCAAAGCCTGCCTTTCCGGTACAGTCAAGGCATACAGCCTTCCTGCTGGCAATTTCGCACCTTCTGCTAACTTGATGGCGCAATCATATGGCCTGTGCGGTGGTAATTTGTCCGCTTCTCTTTTACAAAACACATCAGAGAACTCCCCATACTCAGCAGGCACTCCCTCCATATCAGATTGAGTAACATTCAGAATGCAACCGTCCTGCCCCTTTAAGGTTACTTTACGTGTCGCCCAATCTACTTGTGGATTTACTACAGCTAGCCAATCCATCCCCAGGATCACGTCATATCTAGGCAAGCTCGTAATATCCCACACAAACGTTCCCGTTACTCCCTGCACCTCCCACATTACTGCTGAGGTTTCATGGTTAACCACCCCAGTCTCCAGCAGTCTCCCATCTGCTCCTTCCACCCACACGTCGCATGCTTTGCGCACTCTAGGAATGCCATGCTTCCTAGCAAACTCAATATCTACATAAGAGACCGTAGCCCCTGAGTCCAGCAGTGCCAAAGTAGAAACAAGTTCCCTTCCCCCAACAGATAATGTAATGGGTATGAAAACATGCTTCCTCCCCTCAGTTGACTGCTTGAGGAGCCCTAGTGCGTTGGACTCACGTCGCACTAGGGCTGGCCTTTTCCCGAAAGCTGGGAAGGTTTCACATTACAGGTTTTGGCAAAATGCCCCGCATTCCCACAGTACAAACACAAACCCAGCTGCCTCCTACGGCTCTTTTCCTCTGTAGACAGCTTTTTAAAGACCCCAAGCTCCATAGGCTCTTCCCCCATCACCACAGGTGCCCTGGTAATATGCATGGGTGGCGCACACATTGCTTTCGAGTGTCTACGAGCCTCGAACCTTGCGTCCAAACGCAGCACCTTAGCTACTAAGGCATCCCAATTTTCAGCCGGCTCCAAGCGTGCTAATTCATCCTGGAGCATATCACTTAACCCGGCAGTAAATAAAAGCATGAATGCATTTTCCCCCCAATCCAGCTGGTGGCGATACAAGTTAAACTTATTTAAGTAATCCAAAACAGTCCCCTTTCCCTGTTTCAACCGATACAGAGCCCACCCAGCATTCTCCGTGCGGAGAGGATCCCCAAAAGTGTCAATTAATAACTTTTTGAAATTATCCAAATTGTCTTTGACTGGGTCATTTCCCAAAATTAAATTAGTGGCCCATTGTCCTGCGGGACCGGTCAACAAACTCAAAATAAATGCCACCTTGCTAGTGTCTGTAGGAAAAGCATGAGCACTGAGCTGGGAAAAATAAAGCTCCACTTGTGCCAAAAAGGTTAGCAACTTGCACCTGGTCCCATCAAAGCGTTCAGGAGTCAAAACATGTCCTTTCACAGCATGAGCAGCTTGGCTAACGGTAAAAGCCGTTTGTAATTGGTCAAATTTGGCTCTTAACTCATCCATCGTCTTCCTGACGGGTTTATTGCTGCAATAAACTTTTTATGGCGTTGGGCAATCTGTCAAGGACAGAACGCCACAAGGTTCAAGATAACAGAGTTTATTTAATTACAGAACTCAAAAAATGCCCGTAAAACACAAGGGCCAGGCAATTTTAGCCTTTAGGAGCAAAAAAGGGACAAGGAAAAAACGTACAAAAGATAAACCGGATTAAACCGAAGTTTAATCCGGGTAAAAACAAACTGCTTGCTTCAGCCTGAGGGTAAACAAAACAAAAGCCGAGGAACAAAAGATACAAAAGAATGCAACTAATTGGCAGCAGATTCCTCTCTGCTGCCAACACTGTGCTTAGAGGAACTTGCGTCGCTCCCACACACACAGCAGACAGGATTTCCAACACGAACAGATCAGCCAAGGATTGTAGCAGAAGAGTAGACCCAGTTCCTTTCCGTGGTTCAAAGCCAGAAGTAGACGTTTGTAGTTTCCAAGTCCAGAAGGGGGAAGGCAAGCCGTGGTCAGTTCAATCCGAGTTTTCAAAGCAGGAGATGGCGTCCGTCAAGAAGACGACGGAAGGTCAAGCTAATAAGAGTAAGCACAGGTTTGCACAAACAAATGCCCACACAATTCCTCCCGCCGTCTGACCCTGAATTCCAAAAACAACTTACGTCTCAGCACAGGAAAACACACCAGTCTTCAGGAAAGCGTCCCACACAGATCCCAAGCGTTTGTCCAGATTACCTTGCCCAACGCAATTTGCAATTGCTCCCAAGCCCCATTTTATGCCAGTTACAAATCCTCATCACTGTCAGCTGTCCTCCTTAACCCGGGCGTTTCCTCATCACTTTCCTCATCAGAGCTGGAACACCTCTGACTACGCCCCACAGCATCTCCAGCTGTGGATCCCGTCCCATCCCTCCAGCTAAGCCATGGGTCTAATCCTGAAAGTCCCCATTCATCTTCTATCCCATCATGACCAGTGGCACCCAATTCCTCCCTTACCCGAGTCCAATCCATCTCATCCTCCTCCGAGCTAACCAGCCCCTCCTCCATTCTCTCCGTAAACCCCTCAAAAGACTCTTCGTCAGACGGTGCTGCAAAAATGTCTCGCAGTCTTTTTCTTTCTCGCTCCTCGAGAGTATCTGACTCTCGAGGAGTCTTACGCCCACGTCTGTCAGTAACAGAGCCATGAGGCTCAATCATAACATAGACAACCCATCACCCACATTGCAGTTATCCCTCATCCCACCCCCAGCGCACTGGCCATCTTGACTTCCATCAGTGGAGTTTATGCTCATTTTATTTATCCCTCTATGATTCTAGCTCAATAGATTTCTCTTGTTTTTATTTTCTCAATTCTCCTGTCATATATGCTATAGACAGCTTCCAGTTTCTTCCAAAGACTTCATGGCTTTCATGTTTGAAAGTACTAGAAATCTTGGCCATCTGTGTATAATTCCACAGTTTGTTCCTCCAATATTTAATGCTTAGCATTTTTTCACCTTTCCAATATTTGGCAATTGTTATACGTGCACCCGTGAAGCTGTACTGGCAATTTTCTCTTCCTGGCTGCTCTATATTGTCTGTGAATAACCCTAATAGGCTCATACAAACAGATTTGTAGTAGGTTTTTAAGTCGGGTAAATTTAGTCCCCCTCTCTCTTTGGCATCAATTAATTTATTGTACGCAATTCTAGCTTTTTTCTCTGCCCAAGAAAATTTCATGATGTCCCTTTCCCATAGATTAAGGATTTTGGTCCCTTTAATGATGGGCATATTCTGAAATTTTAAAAAATCATTTTGGGTAGTATCATCATCTTGATTATCATCTTGATTATTGCTACCCTGCCCAGCCATGTTAATGGTAGCTTCTGACAGTTTTCCAGGTTTCTTCTTATCTCTGGTCAATTGTCTATTTATTTTTAGCTTAGCATTTTGCTCAAAGTATATTTCCCCCACTGCTTTTTTAAAATGGTGGCCTGCCAAAACTTTCGTCAAGAAACCCCAGCTAACATGATTGTTCCGTATACAGGAAGAATAATATCAGATATTTATTGGGGTCACTCTCTGCTACCTCTAGCACGTTCAGAATTGTTCTGACATTATAACTCAAATGTCTGTCTGGTAGGGATCTTGCTGGTAGGAATCCTGCTCTTCAGAATACCCTATTGTCTGAGGCTGAGAGTGTGTGACTTAGGAAAGTCACACACTCTTAGCCTCAGAGAATAGTAAACCACTTCTGAATAATAAATCTTGCCAAGAAAACCCTATGATAGGGTTACTATAAATCACAGTTGACTTGAAGATCTATACCAACTACAATATATAGAAAAAATGTTCAGGAAATTAGTGTTTTACTCACAAACTGTAACTGAATACAAAAGGACATTTTTAAATGAAAAAGAGTAACAGTCTTGTTCTGAAAAATGGAGTATTTTTGGGACAATATGCCTCTTACTTACCCATTTGCTTGGATTGCTGTTACAGTATTTGCATTCACATGAGAGCCTCTGAAGTGTAGTTGCTAAGAAACTAAATCGCAAATTTCTGCTTCAAATATTGCCTCTGTCATGAACTCATGGTCTTAAACAAATCATGCTCCCTTTCATCCTCTGTACCATCTAAAACTGCACACAGGATTGTTGTAAGAAAGGGGCTGGAATTGCATAGCCCTCAAATGTGAGCAGAGGGTGTCTTCCAACAGCCTTAGTCAGTATAACCAACAGTTTATAATGCTGGACACATTTAGAAGACTCTATAAATCCTATCTCTATTTGGCAAGAATTGCCAAAATGCTGCAATGCACGCAAAGTGCATTGCAGTTGCAAATGCTATGCATGGACAGTAGATTTGTGCAATTCAGGTAAACCCCATGCTGTTTTCGGTGTCTGATTTTCAGCTGCTCCAAATCCTTTTTTCGGAAGCTGCCCAAATTCAGGAGGGCAAAATGTAAATTTATGCAACCCGAAAGATAGTTGCATCTATCAAGTAGGAAATTTAGGTACCACTTATATGTGGGGAGACTAATTTATGACACCATAAAAAAATCATCCAGCCGCTGTTGGAATGAAGAAGTGCAGTCGCGTGGATGATGAAGCAGCTGCTCCCCCTGTGGCCGGAATCAAGCATACCCGCTGGAAGCTGGAAGCTGGAGAAGGTTTAAATTGCCTCTGCGTCTGTCTCTGTCTCTGAATGTTTGCCTTATATGTGTACAATGTGATCCGCCATGAGTCCCCTTTGGGGTGAGAAGGGCAGAATAGAAATACTGTAAATAAATAAATAAATAAAATGTAGTTTTTTGATCTGGCAGCTGGAAGATACATTTTCACTTCAGGAAGATCCAACCCATTTGCGGCAATGGGGGGGGGGGCTTTGGAGGCATCCCTTTCCATCATTTTTAGTACGACCAGGACAAAAATGGCCACATTGGAGGACACATTTACGATTGTTAGCCCCCAAGTTTCAGAATGTTGGGTTCATTCACTGATTTTTAGGAAATTCTTAAACTTTCTAGGCATAAAATCTCCTTTAAAACCATAGAAAGGTATCCCACATGAGGATCTGATTGAAATGGAGTACCGCTCCCTCTGGCTTTCACTCCCCTGAAAGCCTGCCCACTTGACTTGTGTTTGTGTATATACATGTGTGTGTGTGTGTGTGTAACACCTTTTTATATTTTGGGGATAGGGTCAGGCTTTTTGTGTGAGAGAAGGAGCATGTGCAACAGAAGCTACAAGAAGAATACAAGATAGTTAAAGAGGAACAACAAACAACGTACAGGGGCTTTTAAAATATATATTTTTAATTTTTATAAATAATTGTTTTTGGGAAAGGCTGTAGTGCTAGACTGGTGCAGGAGTACACAAGCCAGAGGACACACATGCACACACAAGCCAGGTAAACTGGTACAGGAGTACGTGAGCCAGAAGGTAAGACAGGGGAGGGCAATAAATGAGAGAGCCAGTCAAAAAGGTGAGCAGAAGAAGAAAGTGCTTTTTGGTAATTTTTAAAAAGTGTTTTGTGTGTGTGGAAGGAAGGTGCAGAAAAGAGAAGCAAGAGATAGGACTGGGGAGGAATTGAATTCTCAAGGGAGTCAAGCTATCCCCTGCCTTCAGTAAACTACCACAATATTTAAATAAACACCCCCCAAAAATTCCCTTTCACAGCCTCCCAAACCCACACCCACTCTCACTACCCTAGCGAAATAGTTAAAAAAAACAAGGAATGAAAGATATAAAACTAATTAAATTAAATTAAATTGCCGATGGAAAAGATTGGAATTGAGTCCACAAGCGATGACACGGAGCTAGCAAGCCCGTGAGTGGCTTTTTTCTTCTGATTGGCTCAGGCTGGCAGCAGGACTCACAGCATCACAGGGAAACTCCGTGCACACGCGGCTGCCTCCCCATGCTCCACGTGTAGCCGAAAGAAACTGAAAGCAACAATTTTCAGTAGTTGTGTTGCAGACAAAAAAACCATGGCCATTCCACCCATGCCATTATAGGCAATCCAGCAGTCAAAAATGTCAAATCATCTGAAGCCTGTTTTGAAAAATGTATCTGTGCACAGCTCTAAAGGGCAGATGCAAATGCTATACAGATCATAAATATAATTAACCATGTTAACAAGTTCATGTATCTTCATATAGACCATATAGTGCATAGACCACATAGCGACCATAAAGCTGAAACCCATCTATGAATATGTCTCACAGAGAGAGCAATACTGTCTTGGCTTCCTGGTTTTTATTAGTGTTGCAGTGACCCCATTAATGCCTCATACACAATAGGAGATTGCTATAACTGGGCACAGATTTCCCCTGGTAGTTACCTCATAGTTAAGGGTGGCCTGGGTTCCAAGCCTGTCCATTATTTTTTGCTACACATCCATGAATGTTCTGCTTTTTAAATGCTTTTTCTGTCATGCATGTGAATAAAGTAATTTTAGCCCTCTATCAAAGAGAGGATTCCATAGCATTGAGCCATGGCAGCTAAAGTGATATCAAACTGCATTAACTCTTTGAAGGACATAATCTCTAATTAAATGGCCAGGCCTAAATGCTATGCAATCCTGGGATTTGCAGTTTAGTGAAGCACCAGCATTATTTGGCAGAGAAGGCTCAAAACCTTGTCAAAGTACAGGATTCCATAGCATTGAACCAAGGCAATTAAAGTGGATTCATTCTACAGCATAGATTCATCCCAAGGTTTTCTTTTCCATTGTTTGGGATTATAACACAATTGTTTATAATAAAGGAATTCTAAGCACATCTTTCAGATCTTTTTCTTGGCCAAATTACAAAGAGCACACTTTTTGCTGCTGCACATTTGATTTGGCAGCAAATTCTTTTTTTTTTTTGGTTTCAGAGTTTTGAAAACTGAGGTGCACATTATATTCAATGGCACATTGGACTCTAGTAAATACGGTACTTGTCCTTTTAATCCAGTCAAGTTCTTGTACTGAGGGTAAATATCAAGCATGATAATGTATTTCACGTATTACAATTCCAATGCAATTCTTCTGCCAAATGAAAACATGGTTATTGACTAAAGCTTTTGGAGCCTAATTGGCTTTACACAAATCCTTGTATTTACAGTGTTAAATTACTTTAAATTATTTTAAGGGTTTCAATTTGTCTTTTAAACATATCAACTTCTTTAATGTGTTTTAGGCTTTTAAAATTATTTTTTATTATTTTTACATATTTATTTTAAATTTATTAGATTGGTTTTATTGTATGCCTCCTGGAGATATCTGTATAGAGAAAGGATATAAATATTTTAATATAGAAATAAGATGTTCATATAATGTACACATATTGGTAGTTATAAGTGAAGATTTAAAAGGTAAATATTTTTCCAATCGATGTGGGAAAGTGCAAGTGAATGTAAGCAAGTTGTTCTGATGATGTCCAGAGACAATCCTCCATAAAATATTTAAACCTCGGCATAGCTAATTAATAGTAATAAAAATCTTGTAGACAGTAACCTCATGCTGGTGGCATTGAACATAGCTAAAATTCTAACAGAATCCTTATCAGATGTCTACATGTATAGAATCTGGGTGTAGTGTTTGGTTTTTAAATTATGCAGCAAATGTATTGTTCCATTTTATATATGCCATGCACAAATGACTGTTGTCATATGCTTTCAAGTCAACTCCAACCCATGACAACTCCATTACAGATTGAGTGTCCCTTATCCTTAAAGATGCCCACTTAACCTCTGAAGACCTCCGAAAAAGGAGAGTCTATCACGCTCCAAACAGCATGTTCCATTAAGTATGGAGAGTAACCCAAAAGGCCATCTAGACCTATGCTTCTTAAACGGTGGATCACAGCCACATTTTGAGCCCCCTGGCCAAATCTGAGACCTCTTCCACACAGGGCCCATAATACAGGAGCACCTATGATTTTACCGGAGGCTTTAATATGATGTCTCTGTAAAACTGAATTAATTCAGGACAAAGCATGAAAACCCTGCCTCATCCTGAATTAATTTTAATATAGCATTAGACCCGGGTCTAAATGCAGTATGGGCTTTGTGGGGATGGATCCCTTGGTAGTCCTGGTACTACCAAGGGGTCAGTCAACACAGCCATTTCAGGTTTTCCGGGCGGAGTCAGCCCTGAAAACCTTGAGGGCACCAACTTCCTCCCCAACTCCTAGAAATGATGCTCTAGGGGAGGGGAGTGATGAGCTATTTACTCCCCCCCTTCTCCTGGTGCAGAGCCAGGAGAGCTCTGGCAACAGTTTAATGGTGGCTAGGTACGTAATTTTATTTTTTAAGTCTTTTTGTGAGGGAGGTTAGGGGTCTGAGCATTCTCCCAGAAGGTACCAGGAGGACATTTAGACACCCCATCCTGGGTTTTTTAAACACTGTTCTGCATGGACTTTTCTGCTGTGTGGAACTGGCCTGAGAGTCATGAAAATGTGTGTAGCTTGCCACCTAGTGGCTGTTTTAAACATTTACATGAACCCAGGAGAAAAAGGAGAGCCAACGGAGTATATTCTGACACTTGAAACTGCAAACTAAGCAGTATCAACTATTCAAGCAAGATTTACTTCTCATTAATATGCAAATTGGCTTTCCTCTTTAATAAATGGAAAAATTAAATGTATACCAAGGAGTTGTTTTAAAATAAATTCCTTAATTATTTATTGTCAGCCAATATTTTATTTTAATCCCCATTTCATATACCTATATAACTGAGGTCGTGCAAAAATTTCTTGGGTGAAAAAATTCAAGAAGCCCTGCTCTAGAACATAATGTTGCACAGAGTGAAGCCATACCCAGCAACTTTCAGCTTTGGAGGATCTAATGCCTCCGGTGCTCAGTGTGTTAAAGTGCTGAGCTGCTGAACTTGCAGACCGAAAGGTCCCAGGTTCAAATCCGGGGAGCGGAGTGAGCGCCCGCTGTTAGCTCCAGCTTCTGCCAACCTAGCAGTTCGAAAACATGCAAATGTGAGTAGATCAATAGGTACTGCTCCGGTGGGAAGGTAATGGCATTCCATGCAGTCATGCCGGCCACATGACCTTGGAGGTGTCTACGGACAACACCAGCTCTTCGGCTTAGAAATGGAGATGAGCACCAACCCCCAGAGTCGGACACGACTGGACTTAACGTTAGGGGAAACCTTTACCTTTACCTAATGCATCTCACCTAAAGCAAGATCCAGATATAGTATAGGTTAGATCTTCCCCTTTCATTAAGTCTAGTCTAGTCCGACTCTGGGGGTTGGTGCTCATCTCCATTTCTAAGCTGAAGAGCCAATGTTGTCCGTAGACACCTCCAAGGCCATGTGGCCTGCATGACTGCATGAAGCATCGTTATCTTTCCGTTGGAGCAGTACCTGTTGATCTAATCATATTTGCACATTTTGAACTGCTAAGTTGGCAGAAGCTAGGGCTAACCATGAGAGCTCACCCCACTCCCCAGATTCAAACCGCCCAACTTTCGGTCAGCAAGTTCAGCAGCTCAGTGGTTTAACCTGCTACGCTACCGGAGGCTCCAAGATATGGTATATTAAATAAAATATGCATCATTTTCTGACACAAGGTGCACATATTTCCTGCCACAATTTCTTCCAAAGCACAATTTACAGGACTGTATTAGACAAACATTCTTGCTCCTGTTCTTCTCAACACATTTCTCTTTGGACTAGATAAAACTGCAGCACTATAATGGGTGAATTGATTCAGGGTTAATAAAGCGTATTAGAATCAATTGGTCTGGAATGTATTAGATAAATATAAAGAGAGAAATTCTGATTCCACTGAAATGGATGGCAAAGGTCCAATAACAATTTAAACTGTACATTTGATATTTTTCAGTGCAGTCCTGTGGAACAAACTGCTGAAACCTACAAGCCCCAATGCATATTGAAGCATAGGTGGATCTGTCTAAAAATCAATTTCTTTGTCCTTCGATCTTTTTTTTTGAAAACAGATTGCATGAATGTAGGATAATAATAATACTAATATCCTGATCCAGCCAAAGAGACCTGCATACAGAATACTCGTTGGATGAGGGGTCATGTGCATAAATATAATTCATGAATCAAAATACTGATGCTGCTGAATGCTTCTAATTGGGTTTCTAAAGCAACCTTTAGTAATTTTCCCTTTGAACTAATTCCACAAAAGAATGAACTCTTAGATTTACTGACAAAAGAAACTGCGGCTACTAGGTAGAGTCCAAGATAATATGTTAGTGCACCATGGGAGGGGAGTTACATGTGATGATACTTAAAATGTGGCAGTCACTATATATTTGTTGTGGCTACATTCTGTGTTTCTATGAATGAGCTCAAGGCAACATATATTATTCTTTGCTTCCGGAGAGGTAGGTAAGGCTAAGAAAGAGTGATGAAAGTTCTTCAACTTTCATAATATTAAACTACTGCCCTGTGTATTATCCCGGCACTCACTATGAATGTCCAGGCATAATGGACTCCACAATTGTTTCCTATAAGTCTCTTCCCATCAAAGTCATCTAGGAAGTCTTGAGCACAGAATTAAGGAAATATTTTCTTTTATTGCCAGAACTGATATAAGAGCAGAATAAAGATTTGTGCTAGGAAGTTAGATCTGAGGGATCAAATGAGGCATCAGAGCATAAAGCAGAGTAATGGTAAGACTTCTGTTGTTGATCAAGCAAATTCCTTGTCCAAAAAGGAAGCCTTGTAGCACTCTGTTTCTGGGAGATTCCAATGACCACCCATTAAATTTTTCTTCAGTTCTCAAATTTCTATAATTTCTAAAATTTCTGTTGAACATTTAGTGTTTGAAATAGCAAGCTTCTACAAGCCTCCTAAACTGGTTTTTTGTTATGTATATAATTGGGATTGCTTACTGTATTGTATGTATATATTGGTATGCAGTTTTTCCCTTAACTCTATGTTGTTTGAGGTTGTGGGAGGGACTACAGACCATGTGACCAGATCTCAGACTACTCAGACTGAGACTCCATTTTGAAAGCTGTTTTACCACAGAATAGTACAGTACTGTGTGTGTTTACCTCAGAAGCAGTACAGTTTAGAAGTCAGTCTGTCAGTATGCTGCAGTGTATATTAGTCAATCTTTATTGAGTCAATGCTCAGTAATATATTAGACCAAAGAGACCGAAGAGAGTGTTAGGCTGGATGTAACAAAGAACAGTTTTAGAGAACAGATTGTTTAAACTTTGAACCAATAAGCAATGTACATGTATGCTGAATACATGAAGTTTTGTAAGTAAATCAACTATGTTAACTTTTAACAAAGACTACTTATGTTTTGGTCTCTTGAGAGCAATATATTAAAATATATTAAAAGCAATATATTTTATGGGAGAGATAGGAAGTAGGGAGAGTATGGCAGGCAACTGAAATAACACTTCTGAAGATCTGCTATATATTTTATACATTGGCATGTCTTTGTTCCTAACAGTTCAAAAAGAAAACCAGGTATATCAGTCTAACAGCTGAGAAACCTTGCATGAGGTGCAAGTGGATGAATACAAGTGGATATTTACCACTAAGGAGAAATGAGTTTTTACCTCTTCTCAGGAAGGTCATACTTTACAAAAAGGTTATGATTATTCCAAATACTGTGAATGCCAACTGATCTGCAAAAAGGGCCGAGCTTCCAAATGGCTGCAGAGATTCTGGTTTTCCAAAAGGTTATGTCTCTAAAAAAAAATCATGTCTTTACAAAATTTAGAAATACAGTTAGGGGATCCAAACAAATAAAACAGGCAAAACCACTAAAGAAAGTTGAAAGATGTATTTTCAAAGGTTTTCATGGCCTATACTCTTTAAAAAAATGTTTTGAAATTGCAAATGTTAATTTAATTTAAAATTTAAAAGTAATATAATGTTAATGTTTGAGTCCATAACATATACTAAAACTTAAACTCAAGTGGAAAGTTTAAATTTGGTCTAATCTAGTTTATAAAAATCCAAAGTTAGTTAACAGAAGCTGATAGACAAGGTCCAAAGTCTTACTGTGTCCTTTGCTTTGGTCTCATTAGACAGCACGCGATGTCTGGTGTAGTGAGCAACATATTTTTTATTACAGACAAACAGACAACCATCACACATGTATCTCTGATTTAGCATCAGTGCAAATAAAATATGTCTTGCAGAACCCTCATTTACAAACCTGGTGTGAAAATGCTTTTAACAAAAATTTAAACAGTGGCAGACCCATCTCCAAATCTTGTAGTGAGCAAGCAAAGTCTAATCTCTATCAAGAGCATTTCATTAAGCATAAAACACACAGTGAAATCTAATTAGAGCATAACCAATTATTCTGTTTTATCTGGTTTTACTGTCCTTGATTGCTCACTGAACATCTGTAGCATGAAGTCAGGGAAACTGGCACACATGGACTGCATTGTTTAAAGGTTGACTATTCTGTAGAAAATCAAAAGGAATAAAATCTCAAAAAGCAGGGAGTAGCCAGTGCATGAAGTGTTACCTCTCATTTCTCTTGAAACCTTTTCACTTTCTGTTCTTGTGGAAGTTGCTTAGTTGAGAGCAATTTCTAAAAAAAATCTTACAGAACTGAAAAAACAGTATTTAATATCCTTGTGGCCAAGGTTTCCATATGTATAGTTTTTTGATGTGCCGATACGAAGCCTGCTATCATGTGCTTGTGTAGTTCTGTTTCTGCCTTTTGGGAAACACACACTGCAAAGCTAAGAAGAACTGGATTGGCAACAGTAACAATCCAAGTCCTTCACCCCTAAGAATAATTGAACATCACTTGTGATAGTGGCACACTATTATATTCCTCTTTATTTATTCATTGATTTATTCACCTTTTTACCAACATGGCATACATTGGACTAAAAGGTTGTCTATAAAGAAGAGTGGAACTGAACATATTTGTTTTTGTTCATGAATGTTTTGCTCTAAATCCATACTGGGAGAAACATGGGATATAAATTAAATAAGTATTAAAAAGCCTCATCACCAGACAACTGGGTTACAGATAAGAACCCATGTTGTTCCAGCAGTGAAAGAATCTAGGAGTGAAAGATTGAATACTTATTGTATATTACCAGATCTGAAAGTGAAAGTATTTGGACCGAATCTCAAGGCTTCTTGCTCCTGAGAATACTTCTCACTTTTTGGACCCCTCTTTTTGTGATAGCCACACTTATTTTTGCAGAACCTCGTGTCAAATACTAACAATATTGCTGTCCCTGGATCTATTTTAATCAAATAAATAATGCATCTTTTAATAAATAAACAAATAAATAAAAGAACCACAGGTTTCACACCCCTAAATTCTAGTTACTATAAATGCCTTCAGGGAGATGGAGGCGGTATATAAAAATAAAGTTATTATTATTATTATTGCAAATATCTCAGTACCACAGGTTTAAAGCAATGCAGACACAGGAAGGTAGACAGCTAGGTGATAGCCTCCCAGACAAAGAGACAGAAATAAATTTTTTTATTGCAGGTGACAGTTCTCTAATATTTGCATTATCTGTAATTGCTTTGACACACTTATGTGATTGACCTACTATGTCAACTCTTGATTGCCTTTGCTTACAGTGATATCATCACAAAGCCAAGATAATTGGTTATATAATGTTTTGGCATTCACCTTCTCAGTACTGAAAACGTATGCATTTCTCACAGGTCATCCAGATGTGTGTATAATTTTTATGTCCACCCTGGTTAGATATATGCATTTCCTTCCAGACAAAACCAGGATGACTGATGACATCATCAGACGGGCTTACTTTTGGTGGCATGCACCGGATCTTCTATAGCTTTATGACAGAGCCCACTGGCTCCTATCAAATTGCTTGGTGAATGGGCTTAATAGCACACCATAAAGGTATACAGCAGAGTAGCTTATTTAGCAGCAGCAAAGTGACCCAGAACCAGTAGTCAGTATAAGAACAAATAAAAACACAAAAGGATTGTTATTTTCTTTATGAGGCTTTTCTAGTAGAAAAATAATACGGTTGTACTATTTACAAAAACAAGGTTTCCATAACATAAACAAAATTCTTTATATTTCCTTGTTATATCTTTGCTTCAGCTTCTTGCCTTCACTCTGGGCTTCTCTCTCATGTAGATAGCAATCTTCAAACTGAAGCAGCTCTCTTCTTGGAGCAGTTAAACACAGCACTCTTTACATCCGAGGAATTCTTCACACAGAAGGAAGTCTTCACACAGGAAGTGCAACTAACTCACAGGCACACCTACTTATATTATCCTACTGGTTTTGCTTAGTCATTGCATCATTTTAACTCTTTCAGTGCCTGTACATCATTTTTTGTAATTAAAAATACACTGTTAATTTTCAATATTTCTGACATTGAATTACTTCTGTTGGGGCTCCATCGTAAAACTGTAGAAGATATGTCGTATGCTGCCACTGTGACAACACAGGAGGTTTCCTGTGTTGTCTTTGAGACAATGGGGTGAAGACAGACAGCCAATGCTTCCCTCATGGGATGTGGTGACCATCGAGTTGAGCGATGCGGGGCATGGAACAACAGGTTTCCCAAACCCCCACATCATATTTGCCATGATGTATAGCAATTCTGGCAACCTATGTGAAGAGGTCCTGAATCACTCATTCATCCCATATTGCTTCTTCTTTCTAACTATTGGGAGAAAGTGTAGTGTCTGATAAGAATGTTAGATTAGAACTTAAGATATCCAGAGTCTTGTCCACACTAAACAGTCCACACTTAGGCTGACCTACCTCACAGGATCCTTGTTAAAGTGGTGGGGAGAACAATGTCCACAGCTTTATTGTTATCACAGAAATAGAAGCATACAAATATAACTGATATAAATTACAAACAAATTACAATATTGCTAGGGTTGATCCCCAGAAATGACCTCATATGCTATGAGATTGGAGTTTAGTGCCTAGTTTTCATGGACAAAAGTTTGCATTGTGACCCATGGATGATCCCAAAGTAACTATGCCTTTAGCACTTTCTATGATAAAGCACATTAGGCTCTCCAGATATTTTTATCAAAGCCTGACCAGTAGTGAGACCATGTGGAAAGTGTAATCCAAGACATCTGGATGTCAAAAGTACCCTAATTTTGTTGTCTGGGACTGAAAGTCAACAACTGTCATTTGACTTCCTAAATGTCTCAAATAGGTCCTGAACTTAGGACCCATTTATCAATCTTTTTGGTAAGCCATGGAAACTCTAGAACTCTTCTACAGCACCATATTTCAAATCAAGTCTGAACTCTTCCTAAACGACCAGATGACTTAACCGAGGCCCTATCTTATATGGATTTGACGCAGCTGGCTAGTAACCAGCTGCAATAAATCACTACTGACCGAGAGGTCATGAGTTAGAAGCCCGGGTCGGGTTAAGCCCCCAACCATTAAATAGCCTGGCTTGCTGTTGACCTATGCAGCCCCGAAAGACAGTTGCATCTGTCACTTAGGGAAATTTAGGTACGCTTTATGCGGGAGGCTAATTTAACTAATTTACAACATCATAAAACTGCCAGCAAAACACGAGGAATGGAATGAGAAAGTACAGCCACTACTGGACAGTGAAGCAACAGCTCCCCCTGTGGCCGGAATCGTGAAGCTGGAAAAAAATGTTAAATGCCTCTGTGTCTGTCTATATATGTTGTTTGTCTGTTGGCATTGAATGTTTGCTATATATGTGTTCATTGTAATCCGCCCTGAGTCCCCTTCGAGGTGAGAAGGGCGGAATATAAATACTGTAAGTAAATAAATAAATAAATAAATAAATAAATATGCTTTGAGCTGGATTATATGGCAGTGTAGAAGGGCCCTGAGATTATCATACTCTGATCATATCATGAGACTCATAGAAAAGACAACAAAGCTTGGTAAGGTCAAAGGTAGTAGGAAAAAAAGAAGACCAAATTACAAATGGATAGACTCAGTCACAAAAGACATGTCTCTGCATATGCAAGACCAGAGCGGAAGTTATTGTGTGACTTGGAGGTCTCATTCATTGGGTCACCATAACTCAAAGTCAACTTGAGGGCTATTAACAACAAATGTAGTTGCTTGGTGCATTGTTGTTGTTGTTTTTCTGGATCTCCTTTAAACATTTCACTTCAGTCTTGGTGAAATTAATAAATACTTTCCTTTCAAATGCAGCACACACTACTACAGAAATTGTGACTATTAAAATATAAATTCATAGCAAAAAGTGTGGTAGCTGGAGATTAAATAATGGGGTGGCAGTTGCCATAATTCCCATAGCTATTATAAAGATCAGTTGATGAAAGGGTTTTCCTTGCATTGGGAATAATACATGTATCTCCAATGATGTTTATTACCAGACTTCCTCAGAAATTATTAATATAGCTACTTGCTTGTATGATTTTTGACAATAAATCCTCATTAAAAATAATTAAAGTGTATTTTTTCTTTGCAGATCCCATGTTTATGACACTTGGGAGTTGTTGCCTTGAATACATTCTTTTGCCCCAGCACTAACAATAAAATGTAGTACATTTAGCAATTTTATTCCTTTGGCAGTTCTTAAGAAAGTGGTGAATAGCTGCATGAAATGAGATGTTCTTGTAGAATAATCCAAGTGATGGATTGTAAAATATTTCGGTTAAGTAGAGGACTGTTATGCAGTATACAATTTCTGCTGCTGGCTGGGGCACCAGGATTGCCCCACTGCTGCCCCGTTTCACCATGGAGGCTGGCATATTGCAGTCCTTAGTAAGCATAGATAACTGTCAAATATCTGGGTTCAAAAACATCTATGGGCTGCACAATTCTCATCTTTACAGTCTGTGGGGAAAAGGCAACCCAATAACAACTTTTCAGATACTTGTTGCACAGTAATAATTATATGGCAGTGGATGTAATCACTAGTTCGCAGGCACTAGTAATCACCTCATTAAAAAGTGGGGTCCAAGGTCAAGGAAGTGAGAGAAAATTCAGTACAAACCATCATCAAGTATCAGGTGCTTTCTGCTATAAATGTGTAAATGACCTTAAGAAGAATTGAAGCTCAAAGATATCTATAATATTGGAAACCTAGGCCATTCCAGGTAAATGATGGGCTGATGATGATGTATAGAACAAGATTAAACTCAAATATCATTGTCAGTTGTGGAAATAGTACAATAAACAGAAATACAAGTTAGAAAATTT
The DNA here is from genome assembly GCF_035594765.1 of Anolis carolinensis. Classification (NCBI taxonomy): domain Eukaryota; kingdom Metazoa; phylum Chordata; class Lepidosauria; order Squamata; family Anolidae; genus Anolis; species Anolis carolinensis. The sequence goes on from NC_085845.1 coordinate 158,632,022, forward strand.
ATGGCTCAGCAACCCACAAATACGTTAATTGAAAAAGCATTCATGTTGCAGAAGGATTAGTGATTTAAGTGGTCAAATAAAAAACAAATACAATTAGGATTAACTTGGATCATTCCCAACACTGAGTTCCCCTGTGTGTCTTATGAATGTTTGTTGCAATGTGAATGCCTTTGATGCATTAATTCTGTCTCTTCTACCTAGATTATTTCAGTTGCTAGCTGCTTATCAGTTTAATTCCATTTATATTGTTTCATTTCTATCAAGAGATGGCTATTTTATTTGACTTTTTAAAAAAGTATGGAAGGATTTTAAAAAAGAAATATACTAACTACACCACAGGGTATTTGCGAGATAATTTTGGCCTGAAAATAATATAAAAAATAGAAATAAAAGGAACAATTTTAGCTCTTTTTTGGGTTGTTTCTTCAAACACAAAAAGCACAGAATGAAAATGTACAACAGCTGGTAAGTGCCCAGGTGACAGGGCCGGTTGATTATACGAGGCCGCTGACGCGGCCGCCTCGGGCGCTGGCCGCTAGGGGCGCTGTCGAGGCGTCGACAGCGGCCCGTAGCGCCACCGACGCCTCCGGTGTTGGCGCGGCCGCGCGGGGCTTCAATCCCCGCGCCCGCGCCAAACCGCTGAAAACAGATATGCCATTTTGCCCTTAGTTGA